>NC_056735.1:714330947-714618447 GCF_019279795.1 Protopterus annectens | reverse complement strand
CTAATTGACTCACACTCTGTGTCACATCACTTCTGTAGTGCTTTTGGTCTTCACTTTTCTGCTACCTGTTTATCAGGCTGTTCCTTATCTTGTCTGTTTCCATACATTAGCTAAGTAGTGTGTATACATTTGCTTTCCATTCATGCTCTATGCACTTGAATCTGATATTCCCACCCTTATTTTATCTTTGCTATAGTTTATTTTACTTTATTTGCATATGACAATCCCAATTTCACTGTCTAATCAGTCTAAGCTCACTTGCAGCTTTCCTTGCCAAGATCAGCTCTTGATATAAGTTATTTCATCAAGCTTATTTACTCTGTACATGTATTATCTTTAACATTATTGCACTGATACAAATTTACCTCAACTTCTTTAATAAGGTGTACTTTGACGGCGCAATGGTTCACTGGTTTGTGCTGTCACCTCACAGCAAGACATTCTCCGGTTGATTCTCAGCTGGGATGCCTTCTGTGTGGAGTCTGCATGTCCTCCCTGCATTCATGTAGGTTTCCTCCAGGTGCTCTGGTTCCCTCCCATGTTACAAAGACATTTGTCTGGAGTGTTTCTCCCTGCGACTCCACTGAAAATTGTCTTATTCCAAGTCGGACTTTCCCAGTAAACAAATGTTAAATAAATAATATTTACAGATTATGCATCTGATATTTCACTAATACAAGTATTATGATTGCTTTTGTAAACCTTTGTGTTCTGGACAAGCCTCTTTCATAGTTGCTGTTACATAACCGTATGAGTAATTTTGTGATGATTTAATGCTCGAGTAGAGAAAGATCTGTTACTCCACTGTTTCATTTTCTGTCTCTTTCATATCACTCATTTGTGCCCTGTTTATTAACTGAAAATTTCCTCATAGACTTTACACATACTTGCAGAAGTAATATTAAAGCTGATCCATGTCCATCTCCACTCTTTTGACCTCAGACCAGGCACAAGACAAAAGAGATGGAACTCTCCTTCTGTTCAAGTCACACTTAAATGTCCAGCTACTTGCTCAGGGAAACACTAACACAAATAATTATTCTAACTGACCGCTTGTGTCCATTCCTTCTCATAAGAATACCATTCCACATCTCACTGTAGAATATCTACCAACTTCCTCCTCACTCCTCAAACTAAATAACCCACTAAAAGAAATAATGTCCCTCCACACATGATATCAAAAATATCATAATACTTCAAGGATGTCCGTTATCACCCCTTCTATTCAACCTATACCTAGAACCCCTGTTTTTATATATTAAACAAAATGCATATCATGACCCCCTCTCAACACATATCTTCAAAATTTATCTCACCGCCTTTGCAGACGATCTGGACATATACTTCACTACACCAAATTCAGACATAACCAAAATAACTGCAATCGACCAATTTTCAATCATGCCTAACTACAAATTAAACCTTAATAAAACTAACATCTTCCCCTTACGACCACCTAAACTTATCTCCCTAATACCACTAATAGATACAATAAAAATTAAAGAAGAAACCAAATATCTGGGAATTACTTTCTTCCAGAGCAACAAGGAATTCTGTGAACATAACATAACTCTTAAATGGCAAAGCATAATGCAAGACTGTAAATGGTGGAATAAACTTAAGCTACCATTTCTGGCTAAAGTATCAGTAATCAAAATGAACATATAACCTAGACTAACATATATATTCATGACATCACAGATAATTATACATAACAAATTATTCAACCAAATTCACACCTTCCTAGCAAAATTCATATGAGAATCCAAAAAAACAGAATCTTGTATCAAAAACTAACACTGCCCAAGAGCAAAGGGGGTCTGAACCTGCCAGATTTTAAAACTTACTACTCTATTATCAACACTAACAAAATATTGAGAATAGCATAACATAACCTGACAATGAAAACTTGGTCACCTCCTTGGGTGACGATATTTTATTTTATAGATACATTAAAACAATAGGCATCAATCCCAAAGTGCTTCCTTTTTTTAAACAGAAAAGATTTACAAACCTACAACATTATAGATCCTTTAAAACATTCTATAAATATAACACAAAAACTTTTTTATTCCTTAAACCTTGGGCAAGCTATGGTAACACTACAACCCCTCCATAAAAACCCAAATTTAAAAATAAATAACAAGATGCTAGACCTTGACTCCTTTCCTCGATTAAAGGACAAAATAATCCAAGATATCTACCCATACTTTAACTGTACAATCCAAGAAATGAAAAGTAACCTAAATCTACCCAAATCATATATAATAATTTTAAGACAAATCAAAGAGTTGTGTTCCAGCTACCTCCAAAACTTTACTATACTTGTATGTATGTATGTGACATGGAAAACTGTACTCTGCTTTGGAAGATTATTCTTACAACAAGGAAAACAATAACTAACTGGGACGGTGGCCTAATGGTTAAGGTGTTTGCCTTGCAAACAGAAGGTGCAGGGTTTGAGTCTCACAAAAGATAATTGGCTAGGCTTAAAATGGCTCACAAGGGCAATTAGCCTAGTACCAATCTATGAACCTATGTACCTATGAACAAAATGATAGGTGAAATCAAATTTCAGAAGGACCTCCTTCTCTCTAGCTATTGGAGAAAATTAATACCATCCATGGACAACAAGCAAATAAGACATGCACTTAACCTAAACACTGAAAATTATACCCCTTAAAAAACTGTCATATATAAAGCTCATGATGAATAATAATGCATATTTCGCACCCACAATAGTCCACAAATTCAATGCATCCAAATCACCATACTGTCCACACTGTAAGGACCAGGTAGCAGACTTAAAGCATATATTCTGGAGTTGCAAATGTGTGTATAAACTCTGGAACTCCCTCAAGATACAACTGCAAAAAATGGGGTATCAAACATCAACACTAACTTGGGAATTTACCCTTCTACATATTCTAACATCTCAGGAAAACAAGTGAATGCACGTATAATAATTTTCTTACTAATGAAGCTATACATAGCCCTCAGATGGTTAGACCCTATAAATATCTCTTGGGAGGGATTAAAAAAATAGCTATAAAACATCTTTTAACGAATAAATTAGTAATGGATAAATGAAACAAAAATATGAAAGCCCGAGAAATTTGGGAACAAGCCTTTAACATCATATTAGCACAAAGCATCATACATGCTACATAGTAACAAATTACAGTTGAACCTAGAAATATACACATGATCATACAGCAAAGCTATGGACTTGAAATCGTTATTGTATGCGCTGTTTTTATAACAACGGAATTGACTAAGAAAGCATCTATGTATATAGTGTAGATAGATATGTTTTTCACCTACATGTTACTATACTGACTACAATGTATAGCACTCACCTATGGTCAAGAATGGAAATGGTCGTGATTTATACAAATGTAAAATGAAAATAAAAATTATTGAAAAAAAAAATCTCATAATACTTGGAGACTTCATAGGTTCATAGGTTCATAGGTTCATACTAGGCTATCTGCCCGAGGGCATTTACAAGCCTAGCCCATAGTTTTGTGGCTTACGCCACCCCTTTAGTATGGGGAACTATACCCATTATTATGCTGTGCCTCTGTTGAGCAGTGACACTGAGGTAATCCCTGGGGTATATCTGCGATCTCCCATCCATTGGTCAAGATTTCTCTTGAACAAGGCCAGCGAGGTGCTCTGCCTCACATATACCGGGATTTTATTCCACAGCATAGGGAGTCTTTGGGTGATGAATCTATCCTCCAGCACGTCCTATTAATAGCCGTGTCGAGGTTTAAGTCTCCGCCCTTGTGGCTCTGACGGATCTAGATTTTTGAGGTGAAGCATATTCATCAAATCTGGGTTTGACATGGCCTTGTATGTTAGGCAAAGGTCACCTCTGAGCAAGCACTGAATAGAGCTGGAGTTCTTTCAGTCGGGCAGCATAGGACAGATGTTTGAGACCCTTTATCCTTTTGGTGAGGAACTTTGTGGCCTCTCCAGCTGCTGCAAGTGTCGGGTCAGATACATTCGAATGGGGCATTGTACTCAATCATTGGTCTGATGAGTGATGAGTATAGGGAGACTATGACCTCCCTTGATCTAGATGAGAATCCCTTCATGATAAGGTGGGCAATGTAGAAGGTCTTCCTAACTACTTTAGCTACATGGGTGTCGAATGACAGACTACTATCAACCTGGGTCCCCAGGTCCCTGATAACTTCTTCTGTACTCAGTGGATTGCCACCTATTTGGTAGCTAGGGGTAACCTTGTTTTTCCGAAGGGTATGACTATGCATTTTTGGCATTTAACTTTAGGCCATGGCTCTGGCACCAGTTATCCGCTTCTGTGAGACCCTTCTGAAGGATATCTGTGTCAGATGTGTTTTCTACTATGGCCCAGTTTGCAGTCATCTGCAAACTTTGTCAGCCATAACCCTCCTGTGTTTGCTTGTACTTCGGAAAAGTAGATGCCAAACAAGAGTGGGCCCAGGACTGAGCCCTGTGGTACACCACTTGTGACAGGCTTTGAGTCTGACATGGCGACAGCAACTCTGACCCTGTGGGTTCTGTCACTCAGCCAGTTTGCAACCCATCTTGTGATGTATGGGTTAACATTTAAGCTGATGAGTTTTTCAATGATACCCGAGTGGGGTATTGTATCAAAGGCCTTCGCCAGATCGAGGTAGGCTGTATGGACTGCCTTTCCCTCATCAATGGCTTTGGTGACTGTTTCAAAAAAGTCAACCAAGTTTAGAAGGCATGATCTGCTGAACTTCAGTTTCAACCTGTTCAGCCCCATTTCCAGTGACCTGAGTACTCAAATACAGTTCAACCCCACCCAGCTTATATCTCAGCCTACTAGACCCAACCTCTATACATCTCAGCACTCTCTCCTAGATCTCATATTAACTAACAAACCTTCTCTTATATCAAACATTATCATCTATCTACCATGTTTCAGTGACTGTTACCCTTTTAGTTTTCATATGTAAAGATACTCCCAAAGCTCATAGCCTTCTGTAATAAATCACAGATTAACATTAATAAACTTAAACTCACCATTTCCTTAATTGACCGGTCACTAGTTTTGAACTTATCTTACTCTAACACTGCTGCAGAACTACTCACCAATATACTGACTGACCTGCAAAACTCCTGCTTCCTAGTAATCTAAAGACTATACAAACCTAAAACTAACAATTGGTTAACCAATGAGCTTAAAACTCTTCTAACACTCAGAGACAAGGAATGGCATTCTTGGAAAGAACTTCCTACTACTATAACCAGACAGTGCAACACCCAGCTACTCAACCTTCCCAAGCAAGCTCTATGCCATCATAAAAGTCACTTGATGAAATTAAATCAAACCTCACTAATAAAAACACCCAAAAACTTCTGAAAAGAGGATAACCATCTTACAAGATGGAAAAGCTATCCCTCCATAAATTTCTCATCCTCTGAACTTTCTGCATCTTATTTTATTTCTCATTTTAGCAACCTTCTCAGCCTTTTCTCTAGCCAATCCCAAACTGCAACTAACACTCCCACTTCTCCTCCATACATCCCTAGTTTCTACTCTTGCTCCTCCAAAGATATCTGCCGTTTGCTTAAACAGATTAAACTTGACAGCTTCCTCAGTACTGACATGGTTTATGACCCATGGTTTATTTACCACTGTAGAAACTTCATAACCTCAATGAAACACATCTACAACTTGTGTAAACACACTGAATAGTATGCCTAATATCTTTAAGAATGTCATTGTAAAACCACTTCCTAAGAAACCCAATCCCTGCAATCTATTAGATTTTAATCCATTTCAGTTCTCCCTACCCTAGGAAAGATTCTGGAAGAATTACTGTATTTGCAACTCACTCAATATACCAACCAATACCACTTTTTCTCTCAGAAGCAGCATGGCTTTTGGTCTGGTTGCAGTACATCCACAGCTATCTGGACACTCAGCAACACCATTCTTGGAATGGCAAAGGCTTCATTACTGGAGCAATTTTTATTGCCCTCGCCAGAACCTTTGATCTTGTTAATTATTCACTTCTCCTAGACCATCTGATTGAAATAGGCATTAGTAATGACATACTGCCCTGGTTTAAAAACTACCTCTCTAACTGCACAGTTAATTTCAGTTCATCAACGTCTTCCTTTAGTCCCTCTGCAGAAAGCTGTCCCTCAAGGATCTCTTTTGACACTGCTCCTCTTTTCTATCTACATTAACAAACTTCCGTTTGACTTACCCCATCTTCCTGTCCTGCTTTATGCTGATGACATGGTCCTATTCACTCCAGCCAGCCTGTATCTACTCTTGAACCTGAACTTTAGGCTGATTTTCATGCCATTATTCAATGGGTCACTGATAAACAGATACTGCTAAACTTCTCTAAAACAAAATCAATGTTATTGGCACTGGACAAAAGCTCACTTCTATCTCCTGGCCTCTAAAAATCCTTGATCATCTCAGTAACACTGTTGAAAATTTCACTTCATTCAAATATGTAGGGATATGGTTTGAGCCCTTCCTGAATTTCCAACTCCACCTGAACTACAATCACAAAAAATCAACTTTTTCCTATTCTGGGCTAATAGGATATCCCCTTTTCCAGCCAGACACTGCAGAAGTGCCATAGGTAAAGGTAAAAGGTATCTTACTGGTTCAGCTAGAATACTGTCTCCCACTAATTGCTGCAGCTTCTAAAATAAATGGCCCCACCATTAAGACAATTTCAAATGCTATTTGCAGACCCATCTCTCTCCTCAAGAAATGAACACCACTGCAATCCAAAAAGGTAACTGGCTACCTGTGGAACAACATTCTTTCTACTTGGCTATCAAATACTTAAACTTATCGAGAATGACACATTTCCCTCCATTAACATCCAGACTACTCAGAAATATACCAACACATAGCTTTACACATCTTCTCCACTCCTGTCCTCTCCTCAAACCCCCCAAAGTAGGCTTCTCTGCACAAGCCATACTTTCTCAATTCTTTGGTCCCAAACTGTAGGAATCTCTCCCTTCTTTTCATAAGATTATTCCTCTTACCCTATTTTCCAATCACAAATAAAAGCACATTTCAAGACTCTAGGAAAATGCAACTGATATTTCTCCTTTAATATAACTTAACCTCTTCATTCCCTTCTTCCATGTACATACCTTGCTCTAACTATTTTTTATTGTGATTCTTTCAGCATGCCAAGTTTGATTTCCACTCTCCGTATAATGCATGTATGAATTATGTTGTTTCCCCCACTCTGTATATAATGTCAATTATCTGCCAACTATGATATATGTGGATATATTTCTAAGCATCAAAGTACACAAAATCTTGAATGGCTAACCGTCGAGCTCAAAAGATTGAAAATCAAACGGTGAAAAAACAAAACACTTATGTTTTTTTTTCAGGGGGTAGGCAAGCTCCCTTCCACTCCCCATGTGGAGGGCTGGACCCCCTCCATACCACCTGCTAATGGGTCTATATTAGAACATCGAACTTTCAAAATTTCGAGTGTTCTAATATCGACCCATTTTCAGCGAACACTGAAAATATTGAAGAAACAGAAAACCAAATTTTTTCCTAGGGAAAGAATTCGGTTGTCCATTTTTGTTGCTTCGGTATTTTCAGCTCTGTGGTGGAAAGTTACGGGTCGGGTTCAGGTAAGTGTGCAATTGTGTAGATGTGTGGGTTAGGGCAGGTTAGGTGAGTTAGGGTTAGGGCACGGGTCAGGTAAGTGTGCGATTGTGTGGACGTGAGGGTTACGGTGGGTTAGGTGAGTTAGGGTCAGGGCACGGGTCAGGTAAGTGTGCGATTGTGTGGATGTGAGGGTTAGGGTGGGGTAGGTGAGTTAGGGTTAGGGTGCGGGTGAGGTGACTGTGCGATAGTGACAGACCTTGGGGTTAGGGTTTGGGTTAAGGAAAATGGATAGTTAGTGGTGTATGTATAGTTTAGTGTAGAGTTAGGTGTAAGAGTTTAGGTGTGTGTGTGGATTGCTGTTTGTTTCGTGTGCTTGTGTTGTGTGTATGTGTTTTGGAACAGCAAATTTTTTCCCTAGGAAAAAATTCGCTGTTCTGTATGTTCGATGTTTTTAATTTTTGATTAATAGGGTTCAATATTAGAACACTCGAAATTCTGAAAGTTTGGTGTTCTAATATAGACCCCCTGCTAATTATATATACAAACTCCAAGACGGCTCTACTCTGGGGAAAGGGCAATTTCCCCAATTCCCAGTGTGCACAATCTTGCACAGACTTAACACCGGCAGAAGTGATAAAATGAGTTTTGATCACTTCTGCTGGTGTTAAACACACTCAAGATTATGAATGTTTGATTATATGGAATGTTTCCATGTATGAGTATATTGCATTTTGTCCTTCACTCTGTATATAATGTCACATAACTGTTCATAGATAAATACTAGGCTAGCTGTTCTTGTGAATGATTTTAAGGCTAGCCAGTTTCAATCAAATGTGAGACTCAAACCTTGTACCTTGCGTTTGTAAGTTAAACAACTTAACCATTATACCAACCTCCATATTGTGTAACTGTTGTGTTTTCCATGGAACAAAACTGAAATGGGTCCAGTGGAATCGGTGCTGTACCCCAGTTAAATTAAAAATAAAATAAAATAAAAATATAAAGCTAAACAAATAATTAACAAGGCTATCTATACTGAAGTTGTAAGGCTTAGGGAGCAGAAGGAGGTACTAAGTCTTACAGAAATAGAAGCAATACTGCACTTTATTGGATGATCAGATTAACTGTTGTAAAGGATGCATGTAAGTGTTGCTTTGTAGGTTTGATGGTGGAAGGATAATATATGCAGTATAGCAACTACTAGTGTATATGAATGCACATAGTAACTCTGGTGACTGCACATAAAAAGAGGTTCAGGTTAACACAAATTCAGATAATGACAAATACACACGGGAAGGGTAGTAGGCGGAGAATGCATGCTACAACTTTTGTTACTTTTCAGCAGGTATCATACAAAAACATCCAAGGAATCTGAATCACTAACAGACAAGCATGGTTCTCTCATCAAATGTAACATCAATGTAACTGGGGAATTCATGCTGCAGAGGATTGACAAACGTCTGTCCAAACTAAAGAAAGTCTCTGTATGATACCTACCAGGGGGGCAGGGGTTAAACTATGCAATGTGACAAACAAAAGCAGGGTAACACAGAAAAATATGCACCTATCTTTGCCCACGTGAGAGTAAATAAAATGAAGTTGTCTATCCTGTCAGACGTGAAGTAGAATATGATCATGTTTGATGCTCTTGCTGATGGTGACAGCAAGCACATCCTCGGCAAAATACTTCTTTCACTCTGTGTAAAACAAAATACTGTAAAAAAATCATCACTTTTAATAATTAGCTTGGAGCTTTGTAACCGCATTGTGTGTATATTACATGCTAAGAGTGGATGAAGTACGTTTTGATGGGGGTATACTTTACCTCTCCGTTTTAGGGGGAAAAGCAGGCCCCTAGTGAATCCTTTTTGGAATTTACTACAGATTTGATAGATTCAAGATAACTGGCAATTAAAATCAAGACCCAGAGTGAAAGTAGTATTTCTAAAAGCAAGAAGTTTGAATAAGACAGTTGTTGGCTTTTGTGAGTTAATACACTCATAGCATAATACACTGCATAATATCATAGACGCCAAATCTGAAGACATTAATGGCATACCAGAATGAAGACAGACTGCACTCACTTTTATGACAGGAACAGCAATAGTAGTTTCTATTTATCTTTACAAATACCTACAATCATATAACATTAGTAGCTGAGCTACACATTTCTTGTGGTCTGCCAGTTATCTTCTGTGTCTATTCCCAAAGATGAGTAATCTTGATTGATAAGGATGAGTATTAATCTAAACATATGGATTTTGATAAATTCGTCTTGTTGGATTCCATCCTAATGTAGACTTGGAAACACATTACTTAATTAACATTTATGGACAGGTGTATTAACAGTAATTATAATGTTGATAATTAAAATCCCTACTAAAGGAGAATTTAAATATTCTTGGTTTACTAATTGTAAATGTGGCCAGCCAGTGTAATTAGTCCTTAGTCAATTGTAGTGTGCTGGATGACCACTTTGCCAGAATTGTAATTAGGTCTCATTACAGTAGTCCCAGTAATAGTTTAAAATTCTGAAACTTTCGAAAAAGAGGTCATTTAGCTATAAAAACTTACTTGATGCTAAGTCTAATTAAAATGTGCAACTGTTTTGTCTAGCAAATAGTACCACTATTGTGGTATAGAATTTTAAAGTAGTGTTAGTAGCACAGCAGGTAGCATATTTGCATTTTGATGAGACAGCTGTAGGTTCTACTCCCACATGTAGATTTGTAACTATGAAGTTGTTTTTCAGCTTGCCACCCATTCCCTATTGCAATATACCAGCTTACCATTTTTAATGTAACATAGGCAATGTATTCTTCAAGGGCAAGCACTGAATTTGTAGATGAAACACTGAAATATAAAGTTTTGTAGCAACAACCTCTTTATTAGTTTCAGATCTCCTTAATGTGGAATTATTCAGATGACTTTTACTTATGCAGAGATTGTGCATATTGACTGCTACTGGTGGATTGCAATGACAGAAGTTTGAGTAGTCTTTTATGGCTGAAATGTTCTGAATTGGGCAGTTTGTCATTATTGGTTCATATGTTTTCTTTCATTGTTTACTGGAAAAATGTTCAAAACTATAAATTTAAAACACACTCTAACAAGTGGTGCTGTATTATACAAAGGATATAATTCAATTATTATATATTATAATTAATACAATCAGGAATGTGAATCAAATAACTTTTGCATGGTCCTAAAAATGTGTGCATGGGCATATGATTTGAAAACAGCCCAAAGGTAAACTTAACCCACCACTGGCTAGATGCACTTTCTTTGAATGTGGGTTTCGATGCTGTTTCAGTGAACGTGAGTTTTAAAGGTAGAGAAGTTTTAATGCTAAGTCTGTTTTCATTGTAAGACTATTGCTTTGTTTAGCAAATATCTTATCAGTGTTTGTGCTATAAAATTTGAAATAAAAGTTGTATATTAAATCCAGATATCTGTAATCATTGTAGAAGTCAATCCTCCAAAGGCAGATGTCCTGTCTGGTGGACCCCAGCCATAAACAAACTATACAATAGAAGGAGGAAGCTACTAAATGATAGAGCAAAATCCCAAAAAGGGAAGGCATCACTGATCAGTATTAGCAAAAAACTACGGGCACTCATAAAATTGTCTAAGGCCAGCTTCGAGAGAAAAATTGCACAGGACACTAAGGATAATCACAAGGCTTTCTTTAGTTATGTTAGGAACCTGGGTGGTAATTCCCAGATATGCTCAGAATTAGTCCAAAATGACAAAAAATACACTGAACCCACAGACATTGCCAACATCCCAGCTGACAGGTTCAGCGCAAACTTCTCCCCCCCCCCACCAAAAGGGCAAATATCTATCCCAGCAGAGTGCTGCCCCCCTGACATCTCAGATGCTCAGGTAAGAGCCGCCCTCTCCAAAGCAAAAAACACAGCATCAATGGGACCTGACGGTGTCCCGGGCTGCGTCCTACATGAACTCCAAGAAGAGCTAAATCCAAACATAAAACTACTGTTCAATCTCAGCCTTACTACAGGATATGTGCCCAAAGAGTGGCGTACAGCAACAGTGGTCCCTCTCCATAAAGGTGGTGCCTCAATGGATCCTGGAAACTATTGCCCCATAAGCCTGACTAGCTTGGTCTGCAAAGCTATGGAAAGGATCATCATGGACCTCATAAATAAAGATATTGGGGACCTACAGACACTGGATCCTACCCAGTTCGGCTTTGTTAAGGGCAGATCCTGCCTCTTAAACCTGGTTGATTTCTTTGAAACAGTCACCAAGGCCATTGACGTGGGGAAGGTGGTCCACACAGCCTACCTGGACCTCGCAAAAGCCTTCGATACAATACCCCACTCGGGCATTATAGATAAGCTCATCAGCTTAAATATAAACCCCTATGTCACTAGATGGATTGCAAACTGGCTCAAGGACAGAACCAACATGGTTAGAATTGCTGGAGCTATGTCAGACTCCAAACCAGTTACAAGTGGTGTCCCACAAGGCTCAGTCCTGGGACCTCTCTTGTTCGGTATATATTTCTCGGAGGTACAGGCCAACACGGAAGGACTCTGGCTGACCAAGTTCGCAGATGACTGCAAAGTGGGCACCATAATCGACTCTCCAGCCGACACAAGCATCCTCCAAAAGGGCCTCATAGAAACAGACAACTGGTGCCAGAGCCATGGCCTCAAGCTAAATGCCAAAAAGTGTATAGTCATCCCCTTTGGCAAAAACAAAGTGCCCACAAATTACCACATAGGTGGTAATCCATTAAGTACAGAAGAAGTAATTAGGGACCTGGGGACCCAAGTTGATAGCAATCTCTCATTTGCCAACCACGTGGCCAAAGTGGTTAGAAAAACATTTTATATAGCCCACCTAATCATGAAGGGATTCACATCTAGATCAGGAGAGGTCATCGTGCCACTTTACTCATCCCTCATCAGGCCCATAATTGAGTACAATGCCCTTTTGGGATGTACCTTACCAGACACCTGCAGCAACTGGAAAGAACCCAAAAGTACCTCACCAAGAGGATCAAAGGGCTCAAACAGATGCCATATGCTGCCCGGTTAAAGAAACTCCAGCTCTACTCAGTGGCATACCGCCTGTTCAGAGGCGATCTGTGCCTGATGTATAAAGCCATGTCCAACCCGAATTAATGGACATGCTGCACCTCAGAAAATCCAAATCCCATCGAGCTCGCGCTCGAGAGACTTGAACCTCAGCACTGAAATAAATAGGACATGCTGGAGGGACAGATTCATAACCCAGAGGCTCCCTTCACTCTGGAATAAAATCCCAGTCCAGGTTAGGCAGAGTCCCTCATTGACTCTCTTCAAGAGGAATCTTGATGAGTGGATGGGAGATTGTAGGTTTACCCCGGGTATCACTTCTGTATCACTGTTAGACAGAGGCACGGTATACTAACCTCGAAAAAGGGCATAGCAAAATAAATTTAAAATGGGTGGCGAAAGCCAAACACATTCTGGCTAGGCTTATAAATGCCCTAGGGCAGATAGCCTAGTATGAACCTATGAACCTAAGTAAAGCATAAAGCAGTAGGCACATTGAGAGTTTTGAATAGTGCTTATGGCAACTGAGGAGAAATAGCCAAGTAATGGGACACTGGAATGGCTGCGTGGGGGGGGGGGGCTCTGGGTTTGCCCCCCTGCAAAAAATCCTGCTGGCTCCCCTCATCATAAATGTTAATTATGGCTACAAATATAATTCTGGATATTTATTCTAGGCACTTCTGGACTCCAAACCCAATAGCAAATATGATTTCATTGTACAGTTATTTATTTGCTTTTCAGTACTGGGATAGTCTGACTGGGCAGTGCCCATTTTCAGGGGAGGCCCACGGAGAAATCATGGTACAGTAGTATATGTACAACAGTTATTCATCAGTATTCAACAGCAACAAAAGAAAAAGCATGAGCGTGCTGAACACATGTACTATAAAGGTATGTATAAACAGATAAGAGTTTGCATATAATATATAGCTTGTATGATCAAACAGAAGAGTTGTACAGTCTTGGTGTGATACAAATGTAAAAACTAACAGAATATTTGAGACTATGCTTATAATAATCAGCAAAAATACAACTCTACACGGATTGTATAAGGTGGGCAGTTATGGAATTATTACAGGAGGTTGACAATAGCATGTCCAGTATAGCAGGAATTCAGTATCTGCTGGTTTATATAAGGGATATACATATGATTTATAATATGACAGTAAAAGAAGAATTTGTGTATTATACCTAAACAGTATCCTAAAATGTAATTATGCTAGGTAAATAAAACACGGGAGGTGCATATTTCAAGGTGTATTATATGGTTCACTTCGTTGAGACATCTGTGAAACAGCTCACTCATTACAGTTGTATTTGCTTAATGCAACTGTTTATCTGGTTAGTTAGAGGGTAGGTGAATTGGGGATAGAAGTAAATTCTAAAACTAGATACATTTGTATTTATCATACTAGTTGATGATATGTGTAATTTTTTTTATTGCTTCTTCACTGTTCTGGGTATTGTGAAGCTGTCTTAATTGCTGTATTAGTGTGCTAACATTATGTGGATTGAATTGTATAAAAAGTTAAAAACAGAGGTGCCTCTATAATACCTGCACAAGCCTTGCACTGTTTAATCTCAAACCACACTACACTAGCAGACTTTAACAATGACTGGTTATGTGTCAGTGATATATCTCTATATACTTTACAGCACAATTCCATGGTTTCTGTCAACTGATTTCTGGACCAGCTTTAACCAACAAACATATAGGCAGAGACAATTTAGTTGACTAGGTCATATATTCCCCAAGCAACATCTCACTCTCATGCATCTTAATCAATCTGCATCATTTATCACTTTCCCACCTGTAACATCTGATTACCCTAGTAAAGTGCACAAATATGAAAGTCATTCCTATTGTGTAACATTTCAAAATGTGACTTTATATCAAACAATTCTGTATACAATATTGACTAGACTTTTCTCTACTCGCTTCTTCTGGATGAATTTACATACTGTTTCAACCATATTTTCCTAATTACATTAAAAAAGCTCCACTTCATTAAAAAATTCAGTCTGCCCTGGATAATTAATGAAATCATGAGACATATCTAAACAAAGTGGCATCCTTCACTGTAGAGACAAAAACTGTCCTTTTGGGTGACTTCAACTACCCTTCCATTAATTGGGCACTTATATTACCACAAATAAATATGCAAAAAGGGGTCTATATCATAAACCTGAAAGCTGAATTAAGCAATGTGAGTAGCAAAGGTTGATGTATGAAATGAGGGAACAATGTAAACGCCGAAAGGGAAAACGCCAAACGGATTTCCTTGGCCAGCAAGGTGATCATGGGGATGAAGAAGTAAATCCTTTTCCCCACTGTAGTGCGGTCTCAGAGTTGGTATATTTAAGTAGGGGGGTGTGGGGGGTGCAGGGGGGCTTGACACCCACAAAAACGTTTTAAAAGTGTTTTACTTTAGGTTTTTTGGGTTGGGTTTATCTTACCTGTATGGTGCTGTTGCTTCCGGTATCATGTTTGGTGTTCTCTCTTTCGAAGTTTACAGTGTTCGCTGATTTCAGTCAATGACCTTTATGTGTAGATGAACTCAGATTTGCTTAATTCAGCTTTCGGGTTTATAATACAGACCCGCAAAAAGACTCCTGGACTTCATTAATTCCAACTCCTTAGACCAACTAGTCCAACCACCAATGATGGGCTCAAAAAATTGGACTTGATTCTCACCACACTAGCCCACTATTCTCAGCACCTATAGGTACCAAATCAAAGGTTAACTCTGACTACCATGCCAAGGTAAGTGCAGGACCAAGTCTTCTCATAACTCCTCCATCTTTAGAGAATATAGCAAGGCAAAGCTTCTTCAGCTAACTGATGATCTGGTGAAATTCAAACACCCTCCTCACTTCAGTGACTTCACAGCACACACAGTCATACTCATGGAAAAATTCTGTTGCCGAGCTTCAGGCTGTACATTGAGATCTCCATCCCCATAAGGTATGAATCATCATCATCATCGTCATAATCATCATCATCAACTCCCATTTTCCCATTTTCTACATGGGGTCAGGGTGTCATGTCAACTGTCACTAGCTCTCTCCATTCAATGCCACTCTTCTGCCTTCTTCAACACTCCTGCCTGATTGTCTCAGGTCTTCTGTCACACAATCCAACCACCTATTTGCCTTATACCTTTGTTTCCGCTTGATTTCTTCCTGTCTGTCCTAAATCATTTTCACCTGATTGTCTTTTGTTTTTCTGCACATGTGCCTGAACAACCGTAATCTGTTCTGTTTGACCTTTTCTGCAATTGGAGCTACTTTGGTTTCTGCATTTATGTCCTCATTTCTTCATCTGACACATAGTGTGCATCCTACCACCCATCTCAGGCACTTAATTTCCATCACCTCTAGCTTTCTCATCTTCTGGTTGCACCACTGTCTTGTACACCTTACTTTTCAGCATCTTTGGCATTCTTCTGTAATATACTACACCTGACACTCTGTACTAGTTGGCTGCAGCCTCTCTGATTCTAGCTTTAACCTCCTCATTCAAACTCCTCTTGTCCTCAACCACCTCTCCCGGATACTTAAAGCTGTTAATCTGTTTCACTATTTACCTTTCTATCTCAGTTCTTATCTTCTTCTGAACTCCATCATTCTCTACCATTACAACTGTCTTATCTATACTCAGTTTCATCCCACGTGCCTTTAATTTTGTATTCTGTTCCCCTATCCTTTGCTGAAGTTCTTGCTCAAATTCTGCTTGCAATGCCACAGCATCTGCATACAGCAACTTTGTTGATCTATACCCTTTGACCTGTTTGCTAATGTAGTCCATCACCAGTATGAACAGCAGTGGGCTCAGAGCTGAACCCTGATGCACACCCACTCCCACTGGGAACCTCCTCTTGTGAGACCGAACACTGTTCGTACTTGTATCATTTAGTCCTTGCACTAATTCTACCAATGTTTCTGGGACTGCAAACCACCACAGGGCTGCCCAATTCAGCTTTCTGGGGCCTCATCATATGCTTTCTCCCAAGTCTAGGAATGTCCAGCTGGACTCTTTTCTCATCTCTAGCTTCTTCTCAGCTATCTGTCTCATTGCAAACATTGGATCAGTTGTGCTGCATCCTGATCTGAATCCGAACTACTAAACTCCCACCTTACTTTCTACTACTCTGAATTAATTTATTAATCACCCTCTCCAGAACTTTCCTACAATGTGACAGGAGTTTGATACCGCTGTACTGTCCACAGTTGTGAATGTCCCCTTTGTTCTTGAACACAGGCACTAGTATGCTTATTGTCCAGTCATCTGGGCTATGCCTTTCTCTTCACATTGCTATGAGTACCCTCGGCAGCCATTTATCCTCTGTCTTACCCAGCATCTTTATCCTATCTGCCATGACCTCATCTGATCTTGCTGCTTTCCAAGACTTCATTTTCCTTAGTGCTGTTCTTACTTCTTATGTGGTGAGCTGCTCTCCTATCCTCTCATTGTAGGCTCAGTCTGGGCCAGTAAAGCTTCTATGGGGTTTTCTTCATTTAGAAGCTGCTGGATGTAGTCCTTCCATCTGCCTTTGAAGTCCCGTGGTCTAGTCAGCAGGTTGTTGCTGTCGTGCCTTATGAAGGGTGTCTGACTGTAACTTCTTTATCTTTCTGTATTTACCTTGTGACCTGATATAGTGTCCAGGACTGGCCTTAGATCAACTGGTGCCCTAGGCAAAAGGGCTCCTTGGTGCCCCCTACCATACCACCCGGTGCCCCAATCCTGGTCTATCTACACAAAATAAATACTGGAAAAGCGTCCCTGTTAGAGCAATGCCCTAGGCGGCCGCCTAGTTGGCCTATGCCTAATGCCGGCTATGATAGTGTCTTTGTGCTACCTACTGACTTACTTTCCAGAAGCTGGTAGAGTGCCTCTGATGCCTCATTCTTTTCTACTGTATTACAACTCCTTTCTTTGCTTCTTTGTTAGCTAATTAGTATTCCTTCCTAGCCTGGTCCATCTTTTCTATCTCCCGCTTTTTCCTGCACTCCCTCTTCTTTTGATGACTTCCTGGACTTCTGCATTCCACCACCAGGTTTCCTTCATAGGTCTCAGCCTCTTAAGAGGCCATTGTGAAACACAAACCCTAGTAATGTGTGACAAACAAATGTGGAACACCTTTTTTTTGCACTACACTTAAATGCCCCATTGCCATGGAGCCTGGTTGAACATTTGTAAAATAAGACACACATGTGAATCAAATCCTAAACTTACTTAATGATCTGCAGAACCATAACAACACCATAAGCAAATACGAGACAGCACTTCTGTACAGAATCAAAACTAACATCACATGCTGATTAATATCACTTGCTACATTTACTTCATTTTCTAAACAGTTCTGTTACAGATCACACAACTGATTCCATGTATATGCTGTGGCTTTCTTAGCATCTCACCACAAGGCATTACTAACTGCGTTGTAGCTATTGAACACATCTTACAGCAACCTACATTCCGTGGTCATTAAATTAGTAGCTGTGACAAGACAAATTAATTTAAAGTCATAGTAACAAGTTTGCCTCAACTTACATTTTCTTTACAAAAGTTCATGAAACTACTCACATCTACCCTTATTGAAAAGCCCATAATTCATGTACAAAGCTAAGAATGAACTGCTGTTTGGCCAAACTGATACTGCAGTGCAATTCCTAAATGCACTGTAATTCCCTTAACAAGTTACTGGAACATAAGTATCAACCTACATTTGCTACACAATAAACATGGCACTCAAATGGCATAATGTTCAGTATGTCTTAAAATAACTGCACCGAGATCAAAATTAAAACCACAGTCCACAACATTCACACTCAATTGGACTACCCCAGTAATGAAATGTCAATAAATAAAATCTGCAGAAACAACCGAATAGCCATTTTCTCCCAAGTATATTGTAGTTCAACAGTATTCAACTACAATTAAAATACACAACTATTAAAATAAAAAATATGCTCTTTAGCACTAGCTTTTCCAACCCCTCCACATCATCTCCCAATAATCAAAGAAAAACAGAGCAGAATGAGGGAGAAATCCAGAATGAATCAAGGACACAACATATTGATACTAACTTGAGGCACTGACAGAATGAGAATGTGAATTATAGTTTCATAGTTTCATAGTTTAGTACTAGGCTATCTGCCCTGGGGCATTTATAAGCCTAGCCATAGTGATGTGGCTTTCGCCACCCCATGTAATGGTACAAAAGTGTACAGAATAGATTTAGAATAATGTGCCTCTGTCTAGTAGTGACACAGTGAAGACCCCCTTACATAATAGAATTAGTTTACTGTGCCTCTGTCTAGTAGTGACACAGAGATGACCCCTGGGGTAAACCTACAATCTCCCATCCACTTGTCAAGATTTCTCTTGAAGAGAGTCAGTGAGGGGCTCTGCCTAACATGAACTGGGATTCTGTTCCAGAGTATGGAAAGCCTCTGAGTTATGAATCTGTCCCTCCAGCATGTCCTATTCATATTTGTGCTGAGGTTTAAATCTTTAGCTCTCGTGGTTCTGATGGATTTGGATTTTTTGAGGTGGAGCATGTCCATCAATTCCTGATTGGACATGGCCTTGTACGTCAGGCACAGATCACCTCTGAGTAGGCAGTATGCTACTGAATAGAGCTGGAGTTTCTTTAGTCTGGCAGCATATGACATATGTTGGAGACCCTTGATCCTCTTGGTGAGGTACTTTTGGGGTCTCTCTAGCTGTTGCAAGTGCCGGGTGAGGTACATACCAAATGGGGCATTGTACTCAATCATGGGCCTGATAAGGGAGGAGTATAGGGGTACAATGACCTCCTTTGATCTGGATGTGAATCCCTTCATGATAAGGTGGGCAAGGTAGAAAGTCTTTCTAACCACTTTGGCAACGTGGGTGTCAAATGAGAGGTCACTATCAACTTGGGTCCCCAGGTCTCTGATTACTTTTTCTGTACTCAGTGGGTTACTGTCTATGTGATAATTTGTGGGTACTTTGTTTTTCCCAAAGGGGATGACTATACATTTTTTGGCATTTAGTTTAAGGCCATGACTCCGGCACCAGTTGTCCGTTTCAGTCAGGCCTTTCTGTAGGATGTATGTGTCAACTGGTGTATCGACTATGGCGCCTAGTTTGCAGTCATCTGCGAACTTTGTCAGCCACAACCCTCCCATGTTTGCTTTCACATCTGAGAAATAAATGCCGAACAAGAGGGGTCCCAGGACAGAGCCCTGTGGGACACCACTTGTGACTGGCTTTGAATCTGACATGGCTCCAGCAATTTTGACTTTATGGGTTCTATCCTTTAGCCAGTTTGCAACCCATCTTGTGACATATGGATTTACATTTAAGCTGTTGAGCTTGTCTATGATGCCAGAGTGGGGTATTGTGTCGAATGCTTTAGCCAAGTCCAGGTAGGCTGTATGGACTGCTTTGCCCTCGTCAATGGCTCTAGTGACTGTTTCGAAAAAGTCATCTAGGTTCAAAAGGCAGGATCTGCCCTTTACAAAGCCGAACTGGGTGGGATCAAGTGTCTGTAAGTCCCCAATGTCTCTGTTTATGAGTTCCATAATGATTCTTTCCATAGCCTTGCAGACCAGGCTGGTTAAGCTTATGGGGCGGTAGTTACCAGGGTCTGTAGAGGTGCCTCCTTTGTGGAGTGGGACTACTGTTGCTGTACGCCAGTGTTCAGGTACATATCCTGTAGTAAGGCTAAGGTTAAATAGCATTTTTATGTGCGGGTTTAGCTCCTCTTGGAGTTCACATAGCAAACAACCCGGGATACCGTCAGGTCCCATTGATGCTGTGTTTTTAGCTTTGCTGAGGGCGGTCCTCACCTGGACATCTGAGATGACAGGGAGGTTACATTCAGCTGGGATAAGTATTTCTTCTTTTGGGGGTGAGGGAGGGGAGAAATTTGCACTGAACCTGTCTGCCAGAATGTTGGCAATATCTGTGGGTTCAGTGTATTTTTTGTCATTGTGAACTAACTCTGAACATATCTGAGGGTTTCCGCCCAGGTGTCTAACATAGCAGAAGAAGGCCTTGTGGTTATCTTTAGTGTCCATAACGATTTTTCTCTCAAAGTTGGCCTTGGATGTTTTTATGAGAGAATGTAGCTTTCTACTAGTGCTGATCAGAGATACCTTCTCTTTATGGGATTTTGCTCTGTCGTGCAGTAGCTTCCTTCTTTGTTATACAATTTGTTTATGGCTGGGGTCCACCAGACAGGATGCCTGCCCTTGGTGGAGAGGGTCTTGGTTTTATTTGGGATTGCATGATCCATGCATTCTTGGAGATGTCCGTAGAAAGCATTTGTGAAGGATTCTGCATTGTGGGATGTGGTTTCCACTGGCCCAGTGGGCTTAAAGGATACCATCTCAGTTTTAAGAAGTGTAAAGTTGGCTTTTGAGAAGTTTTTCACTGTAGTCTTTTGTGTTGGGGGTGGTGGTGGGATATGTATATCCAGGGTGATTAGTTTGTGGTCAGATCTCACTAGTGAGGGGTATACTTCCAGTGTGGAGCACTTTGTCCCCATGTTTGTGATGATCAGGTCTAGTATATTATCTCCCCTTGTGGGAGAGATGACTAGCTGTTCCATTGAATTTGAATTTATGAATTCCAGGAACCTTTGGGCTAGGGTGTTTGGGCTAGAATAATGCACCCAGTCTATGTTAGGGTAGTTGAAGTCTCCCAATATGATGGTGTTTGGTGAGACATTCATATCCTCCAATGTCTTCAGGAAGGCTGAATAGGGTTCCTGAGATTGGGAGGGTGGTCTGTAACATGCCACCAGTTGTATAGCAGTTTTGCCTATGGTTAGTTGCACCTGGATGGTCTCTGATGTTTCATGTGTTGCCACTAACCTGGAGGTGTGGGTGTCCTTGATGAATATGGACACTCCCCCTCCCTTTTGGTTTGGCCCGAGTTTTGGGGCCGAAAAGCATGATACGAGGTATAGCCTGGTAGCGCTGGGGTGCTCTCAGGAGCCTTGAACCAGGTTTCAGTTACTGCACAGACATCTATGTTCTCCATACTGAGGAGTGCTTTGAGAGCCTGCATCTTGAGATTTAGACTTCTGGCGTTGAGCAGCATTACCCTTAATTTTTTTCCATTTTTGTTTTCTAAGGAGGTGGGTTTGTCTTTTGAGCCTTGCCTAAAAAAGGCACTATGGGGGTGGCAAGAGCCTTAGCCAATATCCGGAAGCCCAGTGGTGACAGATGCAAGCCGTCCCTTGCGAAGCAACGTGGCTTGTCCAGCATGTCATCCCAAGCAGACAGACATTGGATCCCCCTAGTATGACACCAGTATTTGAGCCAATTATTAAAGCTGATCATCTTGTCTTTGTATTAATAAATATTTTCTGAAGTAGAAGTCTATAACTGAGATTAAAATACATGTATGACCTTTTCTCCAAAAGGCAGCAGCAAACTTCTCAACAAAACAGGGAGAGATCCAGAAATAATCAGGGACAATCAGAGATACATAAAATATTACTATTAACCTGAGACAATGACGGAATAAGACACTGAATTAATAAACATTTTCTGAAACAAGGTATAATTTACCACATTTTCTCCAAAATCACCAAATGCAGGAGGAAGTAAAAGGAAGATAGCTAACCTTCTGGAATTAAAATCAAGGACTAGTCAATATACAAATGGCTAACACTGACTTTTTCAAGCCCTTCTCCTGCTTGAACTATACAGTGAGTGTATGTTTAAAAAATAAGATTAGCTGAATTAACAAAAAGCAGAGTTACAACAGTATTCAATCAATGGATGCTGCTGTATAAAATGCATTATTAACTCTCAACAAATCAGGGATAGAGACACTTATCACTATTAACTTGAGACATAGAAAGAAAAAGAGAATGTGAATTAATAAGCATTTTCTGAGACAAGAAGGTTATAATCCACTACCTTTTCTCCACCAGTTTTAGGTGACAGTAAAAGGGACAGAGCTAGATATTTACAGTCAAAAGGAGGGCCTAGTCAATACACAAATGGCAAGCACTGACAGTCTCACAGCTCAACAAATCCAGAAATAATCAAGGGCAAAGACACTTATACTACTATTAACTTGAGACATTGACAGAACAGAGAATATGAGTTAAACATTTTCTGAAACAAAGTTCTACTTTATCACCTTTTCTCCAAAAAAACACCAGTCTTAGGAAGGTGTAAGAGGGACAGAGCTAACAATGGAGTTAAAAGTATGGAGTAGTCAATGCACATATAAAAGAAAACATGGAGAAATAACCAAATACTGCAAGTCCTGCTCCTGTGTGAGCAATACAGTGTACTTATTTAACTACTTCCTCTGTCCAGTGCAGGAAACAAAGCAGCTGCAGCACAGTCCACAATAAAATTCAGGAATCCAAGGTTAGGATAAGACTTCCAGGAAGCAAGTCTAGCCAGAAGCCCAAAAACAGCATCACCAGGACCATTCCTTCCAACCAAAGTCAGACAGCACACACAAGCAAATCTCACCCTTTTGATATGGTTGGTTTTAGGATGCCTGATCTCTCTTCCTGATATGATGCAGACTTCAGCCGCCATTCAATGCTGAATGTTCCTTCATTTGTTGTTTGATTCTGCACTTGTCTCACCAAATATGAATTAAATTCTTCCACTCCATGAACAATCTTACGTCGAACACCAGGAATATCCTCCTCACACTAGTTAAAGAAAAGTGAACTTCTGCACCCTGCAATGCCTTTTGGAAGGCATTCCAGTGGTCTGAAAATTATTTCTGGTGTACGACTGGATGAATTGTGGAGTTTGTCATTGACTCCCTTTGTCTCTGGTGCAGTTAGTTGATTGGTTTGTATGCCACAATGCCAGTTGGCTGTAATTGTGGTACATGAACCAATCAAAACTCGTGTAGTGGAACCACCACTGTTTGACATGGAAACAGAGAAACAGTGGGCAATTTCATTGCTAAATGTGGAGTTTTCCATATGATTTACTGCACTTGGCTGCTCAGCTTTCCTTATGTACCTTACTTTAATATGTAGCTTGCCTGCATGTCTGTTCTGTAGTCATCACATTTGCTGTTTTGAGGTGCAGCCATTATTCTTCAACTCCAACTATTTCCTCTTCTTCTTGAGGTGCTAGGGCCCTGAGTAATTCCTTGAAATGTTGAGCTTCCTCTCCAGTCAATTTCCAGGTCTTCAGTCTGGTGTCTGTTGACCTTAGAGCCTTCTCTGATGACTGCATGTCATTGTGGCAACCACTGGTTTATTCTGTGGGATGACTGTTTCAACAGGGATGACTTTGCAATCACTGACTCTATCCCAGTGTCCTTTCCTTACTAGGTGGTATTCTACATGAGTTGCATGCTGGCCAGTTTTGTAAATTATCTTGGGACTGTCTCTCTTTCTGAACTATGTTTGACTACTGTCACTCCATTTGCCAGACAGAAGTCTAGAATGGCCTCTCCTTTTTTATTCCTGTTGCCCTACCAATGTAGACCCAGGCAGTCCTCATATCCTATTCTATTGGTCCTGATATGTGCACTCAAGTCACCCATTATCAACACCAATTCATGTTGTCCTTCTTTATCTATTATGTCCTGAAACTGCTGTCTGAATGCACTTTTCTCCTCACTATCACAACCCAAGCCAAATGGTTTTGCTGATTTGCCCTTTTATCTTGTCACCTGGGTAGATACAATGTCCAGCTTCTTCCTTACCATTGTGTTATCCACTTCTAAGATGCATGCAGACTGAATGCAACAATTCTTAGTTCATGTTTAGCATGTTGATTGGTTTTATGTCCAGCTTTTGCTCAACAGAGTTATCCCAAATAACCCAAGCTGGGTAACTTGACAATGGCCAGCCACACAGGGCTACTAAGCTTTATGGCAGGCACATACACCCCTTCCACTGTTAGCATGGGTCCCTATCATAGGTTGGAGTAGGCCAGGTCCTCAACCCACTTATCACCAGCAAATACTGAACCACTTAGAGCCACATTTTACACCATCAAGTGGCTAGCCCGGCCACAGGATGCAGTCTGTGATCCATTTTCTCCTATTGTGAGGATACTGTGCACGATAGTAGAAGCGGTTGGTTTATACAACCCTTCTCCCTGCAGAACACCATGTAGAGTCTGTGCTGCTGCCCACAGTTCAGTTCTTTGTTGAGCTTGAGATGAAAACGTGTTTTTCTGAGGTGGAAAGAACCCCATAAAGACACACAGAGAATATACAAACTCCAAACAAGTACTGGCTGGAGGACAGGATCAAACCTTGTACCTTGTGCATGGGAAGTAAAGACCTTAACCATTGTGCCAAATGATCTCTTTATTTACTTTAACATTACTTGTGATTTCTTAGCTAATCCTGATTTAAAATTTCTGTACTGTCATCTATGGTTTTATTTTCCTGGTTCAAAATCTGCTCTTTCTCGAATCTCTGTTTTCTTAGTTCTAAACATCCTTATCCTACTTTGCTTGCTGTTTTGCACATAAGATGAAGTTACTTTTTCCATCTGATTTTGTACATGTTTTATGAATGTAAATCTAACCATCCAATGCTGTTGAGCTGCATCTGACACGTATACTGACACTACGAATAGCCAATGCTACCATCTGGTTTACTAGGTTTAGATCAGTGTACATATCTCTTTAAGAAACCTCCTGTGGGCATGTACTAAGTGTACTGATTACTGAGCACGTGCAGGGACAGAGGGCCATTTTGGAGTTAGCTGTTGAGATCTAAACATGCATATGTGTAAACTCTATCTGTTAATCAGTTTATGTTTATCCATGCTACTTTCCATCCTGATGTGTGTTTATATAATAAAGCATCTTAAACAAACTACCCCAACTTGCTTGTCTTCTAAGTGTAGAGGGACGAGCGACATAGTGTCAGAAGAGGCATATCTAATGGCCAGAAAGAACTCCAGTTTCTCTACTTTGACTTTGAGAGGCATCTAGCAACTTTTGGAAACTGCACATATAATCTGCAAAAAAAAAAAAACAGGTCAGAAACAAATTTCTAATGTTGAAACTTGCTCAAGCTATTTCTTATTTGCTAAATATAAAACAAAACATGCAGACTGCACTAAATGATATTAAAATAAGTCGAAATGTCCGATATTGCTAGAATTATTCAAATTTCTATGGAAAATGTTTGAAATAAAGTCCAAATTTCATGTAATTCCATATTTTTTCATATTAACTGTGGCTATCCGAGTTATCAGAAGTGTATGAAGTGTTTGCATGTTTGTGCAGTGTTACAGAAACATTATTTCTCAAAGAGAGCCATTTCAGAGCATATTTCACAAAGTACAATATTTCTAAGAGTTTATTGTGTGTTTGAGTGTTACTGCAAACTGCAGAAAGGCAACTTGTTTGTATATAAATACAAGGGCCATATTTTCAGTGTGTTTGGGCACATATTTTATTGACATGGCAGAAGGATTTCGAAAACCAGGACCACTAGTGTTTGATAATAATATTGCTGAGAACTGGAGAGTGTTTGAGTAAGAGTACATTTTCATACAGGCTGCATCTTCTAATAAAGATGACCGTACAAAGGCATGTATTCTACTTAATAGTTAGTTCAGAAACCATAGAAAGGGAATATTCATTTGTGTATGCACCTGTTATCTATGATGGAGAGGGGGAGAGGGGAAAACTATCATACTGTTGTACTGGCTGATTTAAGGGAGGACCTTGAGTGCTTAAAACGTAAATGTAGAGAAATGCGTAACCCTCAGACCAACATTACAATGGAGAGGCACTTATTTTACGCAAGGGATCAAAAACCAGTTGAATCTTTTGCAGTATATATAACTGACCTGAGAAATAAAGCTCAAACATGCAGATTTGGTGATTTAAGAGATGAGTTAATAAAGGACAGACTTGTGTGTGGTATTAAAGATGATGCTGTGAGAAAACTTTTGCTTCCTGAAAGTGATCTAACCTTGAATAAGGCCATTGAGATTTGTTAGATATATGAGCTCACAGAAAAGCACATAAATATGCTTACAGATAAGAATAGCTTTAGGAGTTACTGCAGCAAAGATCACATTGATACATTATTTATCCATAAATAAGACCTAACCAGAGAATAAGGCCTAGCATGGTTTTCCAGGGTGGTCATAATATAAGCCCTACCCTGAAAATAAGCCCCAGTTAAGATCGTCAACAACAAACGATGGACATGTTGAATTATAAAATAATAATATTATTGACACCTGTTGCCTGAGGTTATCGTACTCTGCTCTTCATTTTCGGACCATTCGGACACCCAACTTCTTTTAGCAGAAAGTTGTAAGATTCTTTCCCCGGGAGTCCTCCATGATTCTTACTGTAACCCTAATCCTCACTCACACTTGACGATTGAGATCCTTGGCCCATAAACACTGGCAAGTGTACTTTGATTGGTCAACGTACAGACAACGCACGTAAAACATGCGCACTTGATAATGAATGGGGTGTGGTTGTGTCTTCTTAACCATAGCCATTTTGTGTTGCCACTCCTGTCTCATAAGTCTTCAATTAACCCCCCAGACAAGATGACTGCAAAAAGAAAGAGCTATTCCGTCGAGTACAAGAAAGGAATCATGGAGGACTCCCGGGGAAAGAATCTGATGGCTTTCTGCAAGTTGGATCTCTGGATGGTCCAAAAATGGCGAGCAGCATAAGACAACCTCAGTCAACAGGCCGACGAGGGAAATGCTAAGAAGTGCAAGTGTGGATCAGGTCAGCAAATATTATTTCCTGAGCTGGAAGACATCATCTGTGAATGGATTGCTAACAGGAGAGCAAAGGCTTTGGCTGTGTACAGGGCTAATAGTCAAGCATTTGCCCTTGCAATGACACCACAATTAGAAATATCACCAGAAGAATTTAAAGTATCACAACATTGGCTGGATGGCTTCCTTCAATGATATGAACTGTCTCTAAGAAGATCAACAACACTGTTCAAGCTGGAAGATACTGAAGTTATTAAATGTGCACTTCCATTCAAGTCCTTTGTTGATGGTTGTGACGACTGGGGAGAGATGGGTGAAGATTGCCAGCCTAGTCAAATAGAATTTGATATATAATTCTTGCATTTGTAAATAAATGTAAAATACAGGCATGTGTTCTTGAGTGCAAAAGAACACTGTGAAATGTGGAACTGCAAAATATGTGACAACATTGCAGTCTACTGGCCCAGCGAAGCATGATGTGACCCTTTCATGTTAGAATTCGGCTCCAGTGCATATGGATGAAGGTTTCATGCCCATCGTTTTAAGGCTAAAGTTTATGACCGGAATTTAGATGTGGAATGTGCTTTATTGCTCTGGTTTCTGTTAGAATATACATGTGCATTGACATATTGTTGTAAGTTTCTGAGCAGGTGTTAGATTGCTAAATAATGCAGTTTGTGGCCTGAGAACTCCAGACTAAGTGTCAAAAATGATGTAATTTGGGAGGGCCTTAGAGACATGTTTGTTAGTAATGTTTAAATACTGTTTTCTCACAAGAGACTTAGAGCATTTTGATCTTGATATCCAACTTATCAGCACTCTGCCTTGTGCTCACATGTAAGTTTTAGCACTGTGATTTCTTGTAGGAATAGTTAAAGCTAGTGAAGATTAATTAGGTATTTTTCTTTGAATTCCGACCTGTCCTACTGTATTATTTTAAGTTTCTGTGTTATCTCGGAACTCTTAGATATCTCTGTGGTGTAGTAGTTTTGTCATGTGTTTTAATTATTTATTATTAAATATTTTTGAAACCTTCTACCTGTGGCTGGTTTATGTAGAGATAAAGTATACTTTAGAGTACATTATATATTTATAGAATTTATTGTAATAAGTCACTCCAATAAGCCTTCAGACTGATTAGTCATACTACCATTCAATTATAATATTGTGCAGTAATAATTGGACACCCTTTTAAGGGCCTTTTAGTAGCTGATATTATTAGCTGGGTGGTGGCAGTAATTACTACTATATAGTCTGAGTAAAGGGGCACAGCTGGAGAATCTGTGTCAGCCTTTCCCAGGAGTGTCTGTGAAGTTGTATAAATACTTATCTCAAAGTGTGTGTGTGTGTGTGTGTGTGTGTGTGTGTGTGTGTGTGTGTGTGTGTGTGTGTGTGTGTGTGTTGTGTCAGGTACTTGGCAGGGACACAATGCACTGGTTGGACAGAGAGGGTACTGGAGGTTCTAACGTGCCCAGCTAGGCTGAGACCTGGACTCTATAGCTGTGCCAGTGGGGAGTCTTATTGGGGACCTGGTGAGCAAAGGAGCAACCAGCCCCAGACTGACTGATTTCTGTGTGCACTTAAGGAAAATTGTACTTTACTGTGTGTATTAGTTATTCTTTCCTCCCTTCTATGAGACGACCTCCCTGGTGCTAGTGATGAGGATTGAGGCTCCTTGATTGCTGGGCCAGGGCACAGTCGTCACAAGTGTTTGGCAGTGGTGGGATCTACTTCACATACTAATTGGCTTGTAGTGGTGTGGGTAGAGTGAATTCCTGTAGCTTATGTACAGTGATCTCTAAAAGTGTTTTGTACTCTAAAACAGCCATGCAGTGTATACTCAAAGTTCAGATCACAATTGTTTTATTTCTTTTGTTAGCTTAGTGTTAGTCAGGGCGAGCAGGCAGCATGTAAGCAGAAGAGTATGGAAAGCTGACAAGGAGCCAGCTGGTGGAGATGTGCCAGGCTAAAGGACTGGTGCATGGAAACCTGATTAAAGCAGACCTGATTGCAGCCTTGGTTACAGCTGCATCAGAAAACAGCAGCCTGGAGGACAATCAGACAGTGGAGATACAATATTCTCAGAGAATGGACAGCTCAACCTTTCTGCAGTGAACTTAAAAATCCAGCTGGAGCTAAAGAGATATGAGTTGGAGGCCAGGTGTATGGAACTAGAAGCAGCCAAGAAAATGAGGAGTATACAAGCTGAGGAAAATGAATGACAGAGGAGGCATGAGAGGGAAATGCTGACTCTTTTCCAGAGTCATGGAGGTAATATGGAAGGGAGTAACTGGACCCCAGAAGCACAAAAGGTCAGTAAATTTCTTCCACAGTTTAAAGAGGGGGATAATTTTGATAGCTTCATTCATATGTTTGAGCGGGTTTGTAAAAAGTATGCAGTTGACCAAGGGCTCTGGGTATGGTTCCTGACCCCCTTACTCCATGGTAAAGCTGTAACTTCTTTAACAAAAATGCATGACACTGACTGTTTTGATTATACTGCTGTAAAAAGACATTCATTAGAATGTTTTAAGCTAACACCTGAAATGTATAGGAAAAAGTTTTGTGAGCATAGATGTAAGGCAGATGAAAATGTATGTGAATATGTTGTTGAACTGAGCACTTATTTTCATAGCTGGGTGAGTGGATGTCAGGTCACCACATTTGAAGGGCTGACAGACCTTTTGGTAAGGGAACAAGCCCTTAGCACTTTGCCTGAGGACATGAGGATCTGGTTAGCTGATAAAGAGTGTGCTACTTCAGAGAAGTTGAGGAAGAAAGGAGACCTATACCTGGCCAGTAGGGCAGCCCTGCACAGGAAGTGGACCCTCAGTACTGCTCAATTACTAAAGGAACCCATGATGGGCAGCACAGACTGCCCCAACAGAATCTGCCAGTAGCAGGGGAAGCCACTAGTCCAGGTACATGTCCAGAAGCTAGGGTTAAATGTTTTGAATGCAACCAGTGGGGCCATGTGGCATACAGATGTCCGCGGATGCAAGATGGGGAACCAAAGGTGAGGGAGCCAGTAAGTGGGAAAGACAAAATGCCAACAGTAGGTTGTCATGAGACAACAGGGGTATGGAACTACCATCCTGCAGATGTCCTGAGAGGGAAGGATTTGGATGAGGCAGTACCATGTACTTATGCAGTTAAACACAGTAAGGCTAGGGGACAAGCATGTGGGTCTGGTAGCCTGGGGGAGATCCAGTTAGACTGCATACTTGCAGCCAGGAATGCTGAGGTGGTTACTTCAGGGAGTGAGCTATGCTGTAGCAGTGAGACTGAATGTGAGCCACAGCTGCTTGTGGGTACTGATATTCCCTTGGACAGGGTGTCTGCAAAGGTAGAGGTGAATAGTAGTACCCAGGCTGACAGGGAGGCACCACTGTTAGAGGATGCCAGACTTCCAGTGGAAGGGGAGCTGGGAAGGGTTACAAGGAGGGAGTTGAGACAGGCTCAGCTGTCAGACCCTAAATTGCAAGGCCTGAGGCAGATAGCAAGGGAGGCACCTGATTCTCAAGGGAAGGGGGAATCTGTATACTAGGACAAAGGATTAATATACAGAGAGTGGACCCCTGAGGGAGGGCTAGAAGGTGAGAGAGTACAGCAGTTGATAATGTCTAGAGCTTACCATCTGGCGCTTCTAGCCATAGCCCATGATATTCCCTTTGCAGGTCATATGGGCATAAAACGTACAAAGAGGCATATTATGCAAAACTTCTACTGGCCTGGAATTTCCAGAGATATAACAGGGTACTGCAGGACCTGTGAGCAGTGCCAAAAGGTGGGCAAGGGCAAGGCAGGAGACAAGGTGAGAGCTCCTTTGATGCCTTTGCCTGTGATTGAGGAGCCATTTCAGAGGGTAGCTATGGATATTGTGGGTCATCTGAGTACCCCAAGTTCCACAGGGAAAATGTATATCCTAGTGATTGTACATTATGCTACACGATACCTTAAGGCAGTGGCTTTGTCCTCCATTGAGGCAGAGAAGGTGGCAAATGCTTTGCTAGAGATTTTCAGCAGGGTAGGTTTCCCAAAGGAAATACTGTCTGACAAGGGTGCCAATTTGATGTCAGACCTGCTGGCTTGTCTGTGGAACTCCTGTGGGGTGAAGCACATGAAGACCACCCCCTACCATCCCCAGACTAATGGTCTTGTTGAGAGGTTAAACTCTACAATCAAGTCCATGCTATGGGCATTTGCAGATCAGTTTAAGAGGGAGTGGGGCAAATATTTGCCCCATCTGTTGTTTGCTTACAGAGAGGTTCCCCAGGAATCTACAGGTTTTTCACCCTTTGAGCTGCTGTATGGGCATAGGGTGAGGGGACCTCTAGATTTAATTCGAGATGAGTGGTAAGGTGAGTGTGAGTCTCACAAGGAGTGTGTTGTGGCATATGGCCTGAACCTCAGGACAAGGCTCAGGGAACTCATGGGCCAAGCCCAGGAGAACCTGGCAAAAGCCCAACAGCAGAAAAAGGTGTGGTATGACAGGAATGCTCAAGCTAGAGAGTATGCTGTAGGGCAGCAGGTGATGGTTTTCATTCCTGTCAGACACAAGTTGCAGGCAGCTTGGGAGGGACCCTACAAGGTGGTAAGAAAGGTAAGTGATGTTAACTACATGGTGGAAGTGCTAGGCAGACGGCAGGGGCACAAATTGTACCATATTAACATGATGAAACCTTACCATGATAGGGAGGCCCTTGTGCTGAGCATTTGCAGTGGACTGCAGGAAGAGTCTGAGAGAGATCCTGTGACTGATCTCCTCAATGAGGCTTGGGCTGACACCTCGGTGGAAGGGGTAGCAATGTCCCTGCAGTTATCTCCTACCCAGGTTCAAGAAATCCGAGCAGTGTTGCAGGAATTTGGGGACGTGTTCACTGGGAAACCAGGGAGCACCCACCTGGTGCAGCACCAGGTGGATACAGGACCCCAAAGACCTATTAGGCAGGCCCCTTATAGGGTGCCTGAGAGAGTCAAACAGACTCTGAGGGAAGAGGTGCAGGAGATGTTGGAACTAGGGGTTATTCAGGAGTCAAACAGTCCCTGGGCCTCTCCAGTGGTACTGGTGCCAAAGAAGGATGGCAGCACCAGGTTCTGTGTGGATTACAGGAAATTAAATAGTCACATAGAGGCAGTTGCTTACCCCATGCCTAGTACAAATGAGGCCCTAGAACAGCTGGGTGGGGCTAAGTATCTTACAACCATTGATCTTACCATGGGTTACTGGCAGGTGCCCTTGACTCCCAGTGCTAGAGAGAAGTCAGCCTTTATGACTCCTTTTGGCTTGTACGAGTTCACAAAGATGCCCCTTGGGATGAAGAACTCCCCATCGACTTTCCAGAGGCTGGTAGATCATATCTTAGCAGGAGCAGGAGGGTTTGCCCTTGCTTACATGGATGATATTGCTATCTACAACCATTCCAGACAAGAGCACCTTCAGCATGTCAGGGAGGTGCTGGGCAGACTACAGAGGACAGGGTTGACCATTACGAAAAGCAAATCTCAGGTGGGTATGGCAGAGGTCTCCTACCTAGGACATAAAGTGGAGAGTGGTAAGATAAGGTCAGAACCTGCCAAAGTGGAAGCTATTCATGCATGGCCTGCACCTGTTACCAAAAAGCAGGTGAGGGCATTCTTACAGACAGCAAGGTACTACAGCGAGTTTGTTCCCAATTATAGTACCATAGCTGCTCCCCTCACAGACCTGACAAGGAAGAACAGGCTAGATAAGCTAGTGTGGATCCCCAGCATGTGAGCAGGCATTTCAGAAGCTTAAGGAAGCTTTGGGAGGACCCCATGTGTTAGCCAGTCCAGACTACATCAAATAATTTGTTGTACAGGTGGATGCTTCAAACTATGGGGTGGGGGCTGTACTTAGCCAGATTTCTTCAAAGGGAGTTTATCTCAGCCATAGGCTCCAACCCAGGGAGGAATGCTACGCAGTGGTAGAAAAGTAATGTCTAGCCATAGTGTGGGCACTACAAAAACTTCAGCCTTATCTGTATGGAAGAAAATTTACTGTGATGACAGATCACAACCCTCTAACATGGTTAAACAGAGCCAGTCAGCACAATGCCAAGTGGCTAAGATGAAGCCTGGGGTTGCAAGCATATGATATGTCAGTGCAGCACTGCAGTGGGAGTAGCAATGCCAATGCAGATGGGCTCTCAAGACAGGAAATGGGGTAAGGTACACCCAGATAGACCTGACACTCTCAAGCAATGTTTCTCAAGGGGCACTTGAAAAACTTGCTTGAGTTCCCCGTGGGGGAAGAGATGTGATGATTGGGGAGAGATGGGCAAAGGCTCCCAGCATAGTCAAATATAATTTGATACATAATGCTGGCATTTGTAGATAAATGTAAAATACAGGCATGTTTCCTGAGTGTAAAAGAACACTGTGAAATGTGGAACTGCAAAGTATGTGACAACATTGCACTCTACTGGCCCAGTGAAGCATGATGTGACCCTTTCATGTTAGAATTCGGCTCCAGTGTATCTGGATGAAGGTTTCATGCCCATCATTTTAAGGCTAAAGTTTATGACCAGAATTTAGATGTGGAATGTGCTTTATTGCTCTGGTTTCTGTTAGAACATACATGTAAAATGACTTATATTGTAAGTTTCTGAGCAGGTGTTAGGTTGCTAAATAATGCAGTTTGTGGCCTGAGAACTCCAGACTAAGTGTCAAACATGATGTAATTTGGGAGGGTTAGAAACACTTTTGTTAGTAATGTTTAAATACTGTTTTCTCACAAGAGACTTAGAGCATTTTGATCTTGATATCCAACTTATCAGCACTCTGCCTTGTGCTCATATGTAAGTTTTAGCACTGTGATTTCTTGTAGGAATAGTTAAAGCTAGTAAAGATTAATTAGGTATTTTTCTTTGAAATCAGACCTGTCCTACTGAATTATTTTAAGTTTCTGTGTGATCTCGGAACTCTTAGATATGTCTGTGGTGTAGTAGTTTTGTCTTGTGTTTTAATTATTTATTATTAAATATTTTGAAACCTTCTACCTGTGTCTGGTTTATGTAGAGATAAAGTGTGCTTTAGAGTACATTATATATTTATAGTTTATTGTAAAAAGCCACTCCAATAAGCCTTGAGACTGATTAGTCATACTACCATTGGATTATAATATTGCACAGTAATAATTGGACACCCTTTTAAGGGACTTTTAGTAGCTGATATTATTAGGTGGATGGTGGCAGTAATTACTATTGTATAGTCTGGGTAAAGGGGCACAGCTGGAGAATCTGTGTCAGCCTTTTCCAGGAGTGTCTGTAAAGTTGTATAAATACTTATCTCAAAGTGTGTGTGTGTGTGTGTGTGTGTGTGTGTGTGTGTGTGTGTGTGTGTGTTGTGTCAGCTACTTGGCAGGGACACGAAGCACTGGTTGGACAGAGAGGGTACTGGAGGTTCTAGCTTGCCCAGTTAGGCTGAGACCTGGCCCCTATAGCTGTGCCAGTGGGGTGTTTATTGGGGACCTGGTAAGCAAAGGAGCAACCAGCCTCAGACTGACTGTGATCTCTGTGTGCACTTAAGGGAAATTGTACTTTACTGTGTGTATTAGTTATCCTTTCCTCCCTTCTGGGAGATAACCTCCCTGGTGTTAGTGGTGAAGATTGAGGCTCCTTGATTGCTGGGCCAGGGCACGGTCATCACAATGGCATTAACTTTTCTAAATACCAACTCCCCAACATGATTGCTATAGATGAAACTGCAGTCTTTATGGGCCAAGGATCTCAAACAATTGATCAGAGGGGTGTCTCATCAATCTACATTCCCTCCACTGGTTATGAAAGTGCACGTTACCTGTATTTTGAAATTCATCTTGATGGAAAGAAAACTCCACCTCTAATCATTAGTAAGGGCAAGAAAGATAAGATTTAACATGTTTCAGGCATTTACATTCTTGAAACTGAAAAAGCCTGGTGCACACAAGCAGCTATAAGGAAGTGGGTCAATGTAATGCTGCCACTTGTTTTGTGAGGTGGCGAAAGATGTCTGCTATTCTGGGATTCAGCCAGCACTCACCGTGCTAAAGACATGAAGAACTTCCTTGCACAGAGAAGAATAGATCAAATAATAATTCCTGCAGGAATCACTGCCTATCTCCAGACTCTTGATATTGCAATAAACAAGCCATTCAAGGACCATTTGCGTATGGAACTCAATGACTACATTGAAAATAAAATGGAGAGAAATCAGCATGAAAACTTTGTGAAGCCTAGCCTGCAAGAGGTTGTGACTTGGGTGAAGAATTCATGGGATAAAATCACTGACAACTGTGTTGCCAATGCACTACGAGCAAGCTACATGGACAAGTAGTGTTCATTTAAGGAGAGGTCTGTTGCTAGGCATAACAATAGTTCTACAGGAAATGGAGTTGCAAGAAATTTAGGCTGGAATTTGGGGTTTGGAAACTTATGACAATGTTCCAGAAGAAGATGACATGACTGTATTTGAATAACTTTTCTGTTATTGGGGCAACAGAATGGATTGCTTCTGCTTTCAGCTGCCAGCAAGCTCTTGTTAATTTTTTGACTTTATTGTATTAAGGTAACATTTCATTATCAAGGGGTAATTGCAAAGTAAGGCCACTAGTTCCCAGACTTCATTTTTATGACTTTCCATTATTCTTCTGTTACGGTTTTGGGTAAGGAATAAAGAAAACATCACCATTCAAAAAGTGGCAGTTATTCACCTGTTTTATTCCTCTCCTCCAGTACACACGTATTGAGATTTTTCTGTACTTTCTGTTAAGCATGAAATATTGCACTGTGGAAGCCAAGGTGTAGATAATCTAAAGATGAAATGTTTGCTGCACTGTTTATGTAGAATTCTCACACAGCTGTTAACGCATTACCTAGAACTGTTGCCCAATAATGGAAAAGTACCAAATAAACGTCAGTTTGTGTACATGAATAAATGTCGATTTTTGTACATGAATAAATGAATAAATGTAAATTGTTGGGGTCTGTATTATATTCTCGAAAGCCGACAATGTTGAATCTGACATTGTCGACACGAGAATATTGAATGCTCAGAATCTCGAGCGTGTAAACAGAAATCTCCGTAAGGGGAGATTTCTGTTTACTGCAATGTAGTGCAGTCTCGGAGTTGGTATATTTAAGTAGCAGGGGGTGTGGGGGCGCAGGGGGGCTTAAACCCATTAGGGTACTTTTTTATTTTTTTTTGTCTTTTTATAAGGTCGATGTTTGAAGACATCGACCATATGTTGGTCGATGTTTTCAAACGTCAATCATATAATATAGACCCCGATTGTTGTACAGGGGGGGTAAATAAGGCATCCTCTGATAATAAGCCCTAATGCATATGTCGGTGGGGGAAAAAGTATAGGACCTGGTCTTATTTTTGGGGAAATACGGTAGTATGCAGCATGTGGTTAAAAGAAACAGGCCCAGGCACTGGCAGCAGTTGTAGTCTCTGTCACACCCACTGGCAAACCCCAGAGTTTTCTAGCAAGTTCCAGAGATTGCACAGCCTCAGTGAAGCATAAGAATGAGTCAGCAGGTAGAAGTTGTGACTTATTATTTTATGTGGTTAAGAGGCACATCCAGTCATTATTAGGCCTCAGAGACAGTTTGAATATGGGACTGCTTTCATTTAACAAGGAAGTTCACCATGTTAGCTTAAAAGACCACTATTCTAATTTTGCCCAGTCTATTTTTTCTACCTATGCTGATCTATTCAAAGACAAACTAGGCAAGCTTTCAGTTGTGTACTCCATGAAGTTAGACCCTGAGATCAGTCCAGTTGTCAGGCCATCCAGAAAAGTTCCAGTAGCTATGCAGACCAGAGTCAAAGCCAAACTAGTTAAAATGGTGAAACAAAGTGTAATTTGTCCAGTTGAAGCTCCTACTGAATAGGTATCTTCCATGGTGGTAGCTCATAAGAAAAGCTAAGACAACATCAGAATATGTATTGACCCACAAGATTTGAACAAGGCACTGAAAAGACCTCACTGTCCAATGTGCACAGTCAAAGAAGTCGCAGCCTTGATGCCAAATGCCACTGTTTTTTTCTGTCTTAGATGCAAAGAGTTCATTTTGGCAAATTCAGCTGGATAAGAAATCATCATTGCTCACTACTTTCAGTACTCCGTTTGGAAGGTACAGATTTATGAGAATGCCATTTAGTATAAATTCTGTAAGTGAAGTCTTTCAATGTGCAATGGAGTAAATTTTTTTCGGGTATCCTTGTGCTATTATAGTAGACGACATACTGGTAGGAGGTAATGGTGAAGCTGAGCATGACAGGAACCTCAAAAAAGTTCTGGGAAAAGGGCACGGCAAGTGAATCTTAAGCTCAATCCACAGAAATGGAAATTCAGGATACGAGAAGTCATTTACAATGGTCATTTATTTACCAGTTCAGGCTTCTAAGCAAACAGCCATTCTGGAAGTGCCAGCTCCAGGCAATGTCCAAGCCCTGCAATGTTTTCCTGGCATGGTTTACTATCTAGGCAAGTTCATTCCAAACTTGAGTCAAATATCCGGACCACTCAGAGAGCTAACATGTAAAGATGTATCTTGGTCTTGGTTAGAACAGCACCAGAGAGTGTTTGATATCCTGAAACAGAGAATTGCCAGTCCACCTACTCTCAGATACTATGAGACACACAAGCCAGTTACTCTTTCCTGTAATGCTTCGAAATTTGGTCTTGGTGCAGTCATTTTACAAGAGGGTCAACCTGTTGCCTTTGCATTCAGAACTCTCACCCAAGCTGAAATGCAGTATGCTCAGAGAGAGAAAGAGCTTTTGGCAATTGTGTTTGTATGCTGCAAGTTCCATGATTATGAGTATGGTAGACCTGTCCAGATCGAAACAGATCATCAGCCTTTAGTCGCTATCTCAAGAAAACCAATGCATTCAGCTCCAGCCAGATTGCAATGCATGATGTTGAGATTGCAAAAGTACAATTTCAATTTTGTCTACAAGAAAGGAAAACTTTTTTATCTTGCTGATACATTATCCACATCACCCAGAAATACCACTGAATAGCATGACAATGAGCAATTTGATTTTGAAGTCATGGAAGTAAGGCATTTTTCTTCCACACATCTTGATGAGCTCAGAGATTACACAGATGCAGATCCAGTTTTACAAAAGCTCAACCACTTTCTCAAAAAAGGATGGCTGTCAAAGCAATCTAGTTTACCTCCAGAAGTGCAACCTTATTTTCCATACAGAAATGAGATTTTGTCAGACAAGTGTATCATCATGAAAAGTTATTGTTCCCAAGTCTTTGCAAGTACATTGCTATCTTACATCGAGATAACCCAGGAGCAGACTCTACCAAAAGAAGGGTGAGAGGACTAGTATTTTGGCCTTCTATGATATTGTGGGAGTATTTTCATCTTGTTCAGTATGTAATAGTACAAAGCCACATCAACAGAAAGAACCACTTCAGCTAAACCAGATTCCAGAGCTACCTTGGTTGACAGTATACACAGACATTTTCGAGCAGAATGATCAACATTACTTGGTTGTAGTAGACTGTTATTCAAATTGGTTCGAGATTGACCTACTTTCCAATCTAGCATGTCATTACTAAGATGAAGTGTCATTTTGCAACTCATGGTAGCCCACACAAAGTTATTTCTGGCAATGGCACTTAGTTTACAAGCCAGCAATTCAAAAGATTTGCTGAAGAGTGAGAATTTACTCATTTCACGAGTAGCCCAGAGTATCGACAGTCAAATAGATTGGCAGAACATGCAGTTCAAAGTGCAAAGCAGTTACTAGAGAAGTCGAAATGAGACAATAGTGATATTTTCCTGAATCTCTTGAATCTCAGAAATGTTCCTCGTGATAAACATCTTGGTTCACCTGCACAGAGACTTCTGTCGAGACAAACCAGAACCACATTGCCAATCAGTAGACAATTGTTTGTTCCATATGTCAAAAACAACAGGTCAGTGACAGCTAATCTGTTGAAGAAGAGTTTAACCCAGAAGTCCTATTATGATAAGACCAGCAACCTGCTAAATTCATTACGAGAAGGAGAACTGGTAAGGATGCAAATGTCCAAAGGTTATGATCAGATTGAAGTCATGAAGAATATCTGCCCGGAGCCGAGATCGTACATTTTGGAATCACAAGGAGCAGTTTTTAGGTGGAATCAGAAGCATTTCATACTGGTGTCCAAGCCTATACCACAGCACATGGCCTGTGAGAAAGACTCTTTATCTCAGAGTGAGTTGTCCAGTGTTCCAGTTCCAGATGAAGTTCCACATTACATTCCCATTTCTGTGACGAATCCTGAAGTTCCTGAGATGAACTGCTCACAAAAACCTGTCCCCATTGCTAGGTCCAGTCCTGATGGTTATGCCACAAGATCCAGTCGAATCTCCAGACCATGTTCCAGATATACAGAGACTTGGACATGAACAATATGAACAACGTAAGCATTGTGTTTATTTTTCTGATTGTCTATATTGATGCATGCCTAACTATATTCTTATTTTGATAAAGGGCAATCTTTTCTTTAAGATGGAGGCTGTAGATCAGTATACATTTTCTTTAAGAAACCTCTTGTGGGCATGTACTAAGTGTATTGATTACTGAGCACGTGCAGGGACAGAGGGCCATTTTGTAGTTAGCTGTTGAGATGTAAGCATGCATGTGTGTTATCTGTTAATCAATATGTTTATGTTTATTGATGCTGCTTTCTATCCTGATGTGTTTTTATATAATAAAGCATCTTAAACAAACTACTCTGCCTTCCTTGTCTTCTAAGTGTAGAGGGACGAACGACACTAGGCAAGTACAGACTGGAAATAGATTGACAGGTCTTTCTTCAATATTACTTACACACACACACACACACACACACACACACACACACACACACACACACACACACACACACACACACACACACACACACACACACAATATACCTACAGACAATTTAAAGTCACTGATCCACTCTCTGCATGTCTTTGGGATGTGACAGGAAAGCCCTGTAGAAAATCCATGCATGCATTGGGAGGACATGGAGATTCCATACAGGGGGTACCCCAGCAGATAACTGAACTGGTAAAACTCTTGGTGAAGGTGACAGTGCTATTCATATAACACAATGCTGCCCATGAAACTGAATGTTTTCATGTTATTTTTTCTTGTTAAATTGCCATTTTACTTCCATTTAATTCAGACCTTTTATCTAAGGTTATGTAACTGAGCATCATATGTTATATCACTTTTTAACTTGACTTGTTAATTATTTTTGAAGTTATCTCCCTGGGACTCTACACACAATGGGACTTCCCAGCTGGACACACTCAATTAACAAATATAAATTAATTATATAAAATACAAAGAGTTTTTACTATATGATTGTGCAGAATAAAAACCTTAACAATCCTTCTAAGATTTGAAAAACATCACTAACACATAGGAAACAAAAACGTAATATCTACAACCCCCATTTACATGCAGGTTGCAAAAGACACAGACACAGCCACAGCCTTTAACATCTAATCTTCAAAGTTGATAAATACCTTCATAAAAATGTTTCTAGCTCTATAGACAGCAAAAACCTCACAAAATACAGATCCATCCATCCACAACCCTTTTTCCCATTTTTGTACATGGGGCTGGGGTGTCACTTCAACAATGATAATAATCTAGAGCCAAGGTTTACACTACCGGGTGGATAGCCCTGGCTTGATAGTTCTTCCACACCACACACTTGCATCCATACTCACACCTATGGCAATTTAGAGTGTCCACTCCACCTACTGCATGTCTTTGGAATGTGGGAGGAAGCTGGAGCACCCAGAGGAAACCCACAGGAACACAGGGAGGACATGCAGACTCCACACAGAGGGCAACCCAGCCAAGGATCAAACCGGTGAACCTCTTGCTGTGAGGCAACAACACTATCCACCACATCACTGTCAATTTCAACTCATTAGTAGATCTCCAGCAAACTCTTCCTCCAAAAGTTAAAAGGTTCATAGTTTAGAGACAAGAAGACCTGACTGCAGCCAAATTGATTTGCATTTGATTAGTGACCCCAGAGGTGAGGCAATCTAATGGATATGCAGATGAATGATTATCCAAAGTGTTTTCATCTCTCCTAGGAGGAGGAAGAGGAGGATTTAGGAGAATTTACTCCTAGTATGTAAGAACATATAAAGAACGTAACATGCAATATACAGATAACTTTATACTAACATTTCATTGTACCTGATTTACCTCATTTGCATATTCCCTTGTAAAATATTTTGCCATGCTCATCAAACAGCTGGTTAACAGTAGATTGCTGCAAAATGAAAGAAAAGCAATGGCTATGCTGCTTGTTAAACAAATCTACCCAAAGACAAATAGTTTGTCTTGCAAGTATACCACAGTAACAGCTTGCTGCGGTAACGTTGTTGCCTCACAGTAAGACGCTGTCCGGTTCGATTCTCAGCTAGAGCGTCTTCTGCGTGGAGACATGCATGAATGGTACCTTCGTTGAAGGTTGTGTGTCAGAGCTGGCAACTCGGTATGTAAAAATCAACTGCCAATCATTAGCAGACCGTAGTTCCGCTGTGGCAACCCCTAACCGGGAAAAGCCGAAAGACATAACAACATATATATAAATATAGTTTACTGTTATAATTCTGAAGTGCATTTGGTCGAATGCCGGTATCGCCGATTCCCAAGAGCGAAAGTGGCAATGTTGAATTCTGACATTGCCGAAAGTACATCTCGAATTCGACCTCCGAAAAGATTTTAACATGGGTTGAGATAGGGGCGAGATTTGTACTTCTTGTACTTCGACAATGTCGGGTTCGACATTGTCACCATTCAACCCCCTGACGTTCGCTGTAGTGGTGTCGACAAGATGCGAGTCAGAATTATGATAGTAAGTCTATATATATATATATATATATATATATATATATATATATATATATATATATATATATGTGTGTGTGTGTGTGTGTGTGTGTATATATATATATATATATATATATATATATATATATATGTAGGTCTACTTGATAACGCTGAAACTGCAAAACGCCGACAATGAGAACACCGACACTGGAAGATCGACAACGGAGATGATGGACAGTTGAAAATCCCGACGCTGAGAACACCATGTTAAGGTAAGTGTGGGGTTAGGGTTAGGGTTGGGGCGGATTAAGTGAGTTAGGGTTAGGGCGCGGGTCAGGTGAGTGTGCGATAGTGACAGACTGTAGGGTTGGGGCGGGTTAAGTGAGTTAGGGTTAGGGCACAGGTTAGGTGAGTGTGCGATAGTGGCGGACCTTAGGGTTAGGGTTTGGGTTAAGGTTAGTGCATAGATAGTTGTGTGTGTAAGGTTTAGTGTAGGTTTGTAAGGTTTTTGGTGTGCTTGTGTTGTGTTTGTGCTTTATGGATAAGGGATTTGTTTTGTTTGTTGATTGTCGGGATTGTGATCTGACACGTCCAACACTTAGTCATCCGAGTTAATTGAAATGAGCTGAAATGGGTAATTTTGTCTTTTATTGGTTCGTACATTTTGTTTCACTGCTAGTAGAATAAATATCACTAAGGGTCACCCCTGAAAGCACATTACTAGTCTAGTGGGACTAACCTGGTCAACAAAGGATATTTAAATTAAAAGTTTTAAATTAAATCCATATATCTCTGGCTTCTTTTCAAAAGTAAAGAAGAAAATAGTACACACACTGACAGTTTTGAGCAGTGTTTATGGTAACTTGGGGGAGAAAGTCAAGTAATGGGACACCAGAATGGCTGTGGGGGGGGGGGGTGGCTGGTCCATCTCCCTGTCTAGGGCCTCATTTGACCATGTTCCAGCACTGTTCCCGCCACTAAAATGCTTCAAATTTAAAATGCATTAAAACCACTGCCTAAGTTTATCATCATCACTAACCTGGTATATGCACTAAACTATGATTCCTAGGCTTGAACCTCCTTCAAGTACCAAAACTGTTTGTTAGATAGGTAGCAGAGTACTGTCTACATTTGCCTGGGAAACTGAATACTCTCTCCTTATATATATATATATATATATATATATATATATATATATATATATATATATATATATTTGAAGCCTAACAGCCCCATAGATCAGGTGTAGTGACATAAGCTAAGCATAACTACTAATATAAGAGCACTTTCTAACTCTTTTTTTCCTACTCTTCTAAATTATAATCTTCCTTCCCTTAACTTACATTAATATTGCAGCTTCCTTCATTTCATCTCATCTCTACACCACTCCTTCCATTTTGCTCACACTTTTCTCTACAGCAGTCCCATGTGACTCTTAGAGCTACTTTTTCATACTAGTCTCTCAGACCTTAACACATCATCCACCACCTCCCCTCACAATTCACCTAATTACCCTTTTATCTGTGATTTATGCTCTCTTAATTTTTCTGTGTACATCACTTTTCTTATTTCTAAAGCATTCTTTATACATTGCTCTGCCTTACAAACCAAACTTTCATTATAATGGACATCTATAGGCAGAGAACTGGAGGATAGATTGACACCACAAGAATAAAAATATATTTTTTATAATTGTATTTTTATTAGTATTGTTGCCTCACAGTGCTTGGTTCTGCAGTGCAGGTCTTGCTTGGGTGACCTCTACATGGACTATATTTGTATTTCTTGTGAATTTTTACTGGGTGATCTACTTTCCTCACTCACTTCAAAGACTTCACAGGTGAACACACAAGCCTTCAAACTGCCTATAAGTGTGCATATAACGTGTGTGAGCTGAGTATGTGTGTGTATTCTGCAGTTTCTCTGCCTTGTGGCTACTAAATTCAGGAACAGGGTTCAGCTCTCCGTGACCCTGAGAGGGATGAAATGAGCAGTGAATATCAGAAAATGAATGAATGGACTCTTCTTCCCGACTCTTACTAAACAACTGCATCTTTGTTCTCTTCAACAGTTTCCTAATACTACTTAGCCACTGTTTTTAGTTTCACCTCAAAAAGATTTCCTGGCACTTGTGCAGGGCCATTCTACCAGCAGTCAGTTCTGCCCTGAGCCATCCCAAGAGATGTGTGTGTGTGTGTGTGTGTGTGTGTGTGTGTGTGTGTGTGTGTGTGTGTGTGTGTGTGTGTGTGTGTGTGTGTGTCTGTGTGTCTGTGTGTGTGTGTGTCTGTGTGTGTGTGTCTGTGTGTCTGTGTGTGTGTGCGCGCGCACGGATTGGATGAACCATAACACTGTATGATCACATCTCCTGCCCTCATAATGGCACATTTGCCCCATCAACATCCCACTGTGAGTATGATTAATAACATGATGTCATGACATGCCGTGTTAATGAAACACGCATTGTGTATTCATAATAAGTTTCATGGACACAGTTGTGTTACCATGACTCCCAAGCCATCACTATAGGAGAGTATCAAACTACAACTGATACAGCAGCAGTGGTGTTTGGGTAACAGGAAAAGCAGCAAGGGGAACAGGGCACAGCCATTGAAGGGCACAAGTGATGGATGGCCACTGAAGTAGAGGTCATATAGCTCAGTGAGAATTACAAGGGTTATTGAAAGTCTTGGCTATGTCCATTTTGGGAATGTAATAGTGTGTTATTACAGAACAGAGTATATGATGCTGGGAGCATTGGGACACTATACATTCTAAGAGGTTTATGCATCCCATGAGTCATTCATGTTTTATTTATTTAGTTATATATGTATGTGTTTGCTCATTTCACCCAGAGAAGGCCCATTCATTAACTTGGGAGATAGCGTCAGACATGCTGGAATTTGTGTCATCATCTGCACAAGGTATCAGGATTTATTGCATTTACATTAATGTTTTCTCTGTGCATGCCCAGTGACTCCTGTGGGATGGGTGTACAAAGTACATTATATGGAACTGTCATTTACTTCTGTAAGTGATGCAAGCCTGTAGTTGCCACTCCCCAACCTTGTGACCATAACCACCACTGTCTCTCCAGTCTCCATCAAGGAGCTCAACAAAGCATGTGTCCCCAGACTTGCATGTTTCCTTCCCATCCTGACAGAAGCAAGCTTACTCTGTTGTTTTTCTCTGTGTCATAGTCAGGGCTCTATTCATCTGTGCCAGGGAACCTGCATCCCTTGACTATATTGTTGTTATGAAACTGCATTATATTTTGTCATTTACCTAACCTTATCAATGTATTGATGTTTTTTGTTATGGCTTCTCCCTTTTTTAATTTCTCCAAATGTTTCGGGTTTATAATACCATGACAGGAATGGATCCTATTCCTATGTCGCAGTACTATTAGAATACAAGAAATTAGTGCTGCTTCGATCTTTGATGTTAGACAAGAGTGCTCTTCTCAGCACCTGCAGTGTACCTAGAATTGTTTCCTTCTATAGTGCATATGGAATTACATGTGTACTTAGTAGCATTTTTAAATAAAACTAAATTCTACTTTTTTATATAATTCTTTTGATCTAAGTACTATTGAAACTGTCAAGGTATATTTCTTCAATATTGCTCTCATCTCTGTTTGCAGATCTTTGTATTTTATAACTTGTGTTGCTCTGTACATAAGACATTACTAATTGCTGGTTGTAGCAATTTCGGTGATCAATGCTGTTTTTACCTTTTTTTTCTTGGGCTTGGAACTGGGTGATTCCATGTAATATAAATCTCATTGTTGATAAAGCCTTTGTGGTTATGTCCTGTATGGCAGAATAGGAAACGAATGAGACATAATAGGGGTGGGGCAGAGTTGGGATTTGGGTTTGGATAGCACTGTAGGATGGTAAAGGTCCTACACAGTGCTACAGCACTTCTTTTGTAATCTGTCCCTTTATAATTCTGTGGCCTTAAGGGACTTAAATTGTATGTTGTAACCAGTTCTGTTACAGCACCTGCTGATGATGTTTTGTTTACTTTTTCAATGCTTTGCAAGCTATTTCTAGAGTTTTAGATATTATAGACAAATTAAGTATAGACTTAATTATGAAATGCATCTACATAAAACTGCAATGATATGCACGACTTCATTTCTGTTAATTGTTGTAGCTTGATAGAATTTATCATAGCAGGGACTGCAGTGTTGGTGGTGCAAAAGATAGCACACTCACCTTTAGTGCAGAAGGCTGTGGCTTCTATTTCCACACTAGGTAGATCAATTACTGACACTGCAGTGCAGTATGAGGGGGTGCTGTACTCCTTTGTGTGTCTTCCTTCAGACAAGACATTAAACTGAGGTCCCATCTGCTTGAATTGGGGGTAGCTCAGGTGTATGTAAAAGATCCCATGGTACCTACTGAAAAAGAGTATGTGGTAGTTCCTTGTGCCCTGGCCGGTTTTACCTAGTAGTATAAATACCATCTCAGGTTTGTCTGAAAAGAGACTACTAATCTTGCTGGAGTAACCAGGTCAACAAATCATAAAATGTCACCAATAATACTACACTCCTTTCCACACACACTTACCTAAATATCCACCTATTAACTATCATGCCTAGACATCTTTACTGCTCATTACATACCTAGCAATGCAGTCAGCCAAACACACACCTTCTAATCCTATCACTTCTCTCCATACTCCTTTGACCACTACTACATCTTACTACCCTGAACCCCATCTCATTCTGACCTCATTATTCCACCATCTCTACCTTACTTCCTACAAACCTTACAAGCTATACCTGCATATGTCCTAAACTTTATTTAAGAAACCCCCTTCTCCAATACAAACTAAAAATCGCCCCTCTCATAAATAGGATCCTCATAACCTCAACAGGCTACACTACCAAATCCTTTCAACAGCACAACACCAAATCTCTCACAAAACAAGAGCATTTATCTTATATATTTACTTTCACTACTTTGCCTTTATCGGGAGATATACACCCCAACCCAGGCCCCACTGCAACTAATATGTCCACATTCCCACTTGAAACTAACCTCCCACAAAGCCATTTACATGGTAACTATATCACAACAAAATCTGCATGCATGGATCGCCCATAATCAACCAGACATCATCGCCATCACCAAGACCTAGTTAAAACCATACATTAAAGACTCTGAATTCCCCCCCTGGCTTTCAAACTATAAGATCTGACACGTCCAACAAGAAAGGAAGTGGAGTACCACTAATCTTTCCTAACTCATTTAACATAGTACCCTACACAAAGCCAATTCCACAATTCGCAAATGCCGAAATTACCATTGCTTTCCTAAAGATTAACTACAAAAATCTTTGTTTCATAGCCTTCTACATGCCCCCTGGAAATAAATATCCCTCTACTAGAAGAAATTTTAGCCTGGATCTCCACTAACATTACAAATGAAACTTGACGTAAATATCAACTGCTCAAACCTGAACTCTTAACTCCCATACCTCTAATATTAACCTATTCAACTTTACTCAGCTCATAAACACCCCAACCAGACCAAACAAGGATAACACCACAGGATCCACCCTAGACTGGATTCTCGTCTCCCACCCCAATAAAATATCTGAAGCAGGCACTCTTCTAGACACACTGAGTGACCACCTCCCCGCCTATATCTGCCACTCCCCCTCAGCCCTCCAAAATCAACACCACTACAAACAGATAAGAAACCTAACTGCCTTCCACCCTCTAATCTTTACTGATATCCTGAAAAATATTAACTGGCACACATTAAAAACTCTCCTGCTTGACAGTGCTGTAGATTATTTCAATACCACATTCCTGGACACATTGAATTGCCTTGCACCACTCCGCATGAAAATGATCAAAACTAACTATGCTCCTTGGCTAACCAGGCCCACTAAAAATCTGGTGTACCTTAGAGATAAAACCTAGAAACATTATCAAACTAACAAAAACCAGGACACCTTGATAAACTTTAAACAGCTCCATAATCAGGTAAAAAAGCTGGTGCATAACAACAAAAAAGCCTACTACACAAAATTACAGTCTAACCATAAACAAAGCCCCCCAAAATTCTGGAATTCCATTGCATCTCTCCTGAACCCTGGTACAAAATGCAGACCATGTCCTCACCCTGACAAACCTGCTCCTGAAATTGCCTCCCTCTCTAATTCTTTCTTTATAAACTTCACAGCCAACATTACTGCTAGCTTTCCTCATAGCAAAGACAGCATAAGTGACACTGCTGCACCAAAAACCTCCTCCATCTTCCCCATACACCACTAAACCCAACCCCTGTTCTACCCCTAATTTCACTAGCAACCCTATTTCTACTACAACTATTAAAATACTTCCTTTTTTTCAAACACCTTTATTGAATTATCACTTGTGACGTAGGCAAATTTACATTCATATAAAAGTAATCAAACTGTATTAACAAAAATATTATACTTCACATATATTATATATATATCATATAACCTAAGCAATATTACATAAATGATTCAATCTTTGCCTTTTTTAAAAAAGAAACAAGAATCTTTATTAAATTATCGCTTACTTCATAGGCAATCATACATTTTTATATGTGAAAACAAACCACACCGACACAATCCTAGTTGCCAGCATTTTACCTCACAAACCATACTGTCACACTCCCAGTCGCAAACATTATGCACCACTTATAATCTACCCAATTTTTCTCACTCAAACATTACATAGCTCATTTAAGTCTTGCCGCCTTTTAAACCTTATTCCTCTCTTGCATGAATTGTTCCCACAATTTAAATTTTTTTTCTAGGTAGTTTGCTCCTACCCTTTTCTAAAGATCTCAGTTCCAGTTGTTTTGTTTCTGTTACTAAATTCACTACTTCCAGTATAGTTGTTTTAGATTTTGATTTCCATTTTCTAGTAATTGTTTTTTTTTGGTAGCCACCATTAGAAACAGCAAGGCCTTACCATGTCTAGGCAATTCCAATTCTGTATCATAAATCAGAAAAATCATCTCCCTCTTCAGACCAATCTGCCCACTCAGCATCTCTAACAGTGCATCCCGCAAGGAATCCTTAAAGTCCGCCAACTCACCCCACTCCCAGAAAATATGTTCCCAATTACCTCTTTCTTCCCCTTCATACCCCAACATTTGCTGTCTACCTGAGGAAAAATTCTCTGAAGTCTGCTTGGGGTATAAGGATATCTATGTAAACATTTCCAGGCAAAAATCCTAAATCTTCTAGATTTTGTTCCATATTTGGGAGACATACATACATCACATTGTTTTTTTTAAATTGAAAATCCAATCGCTCTTCCCAATTCTTTCTAATCTCCTCTGATTGATTCTTATAGTTATCATGCAATATTTTATACACTCTATTCATTATTCCTGTTTTAATGGCAGCTTTTGTTCTAGATTCTATTAAAAAATTTACCAATGCTGGTCTTTCGATTAGAACCTCCAACAATTTCTTTCTCTTAGCCTATACTCTGAAGTCAGTCCCTGATAGGGAAGGCAATCTCTAAACTGCGGTCCAAATAAATTCTTGGTGTCTTCCCATTGTATCATCTTTCCCTCTCTAGTTATTTGCTCCCAGTACCTTGGTTCCTTTGTCAGTTTTCTCCAATAAATTTCAGCCCCTCTTGCCTATTGTCTGTATCCCTAATTGCAGTCATCCCTATCATCAGAATCTCCTTTCTCCATTCCCATGTTGGTTTAGTTCTTAGAATACTTTCTGCTATTTTATGGACATAATATTCTGTATGATTATTGTTATTCCCCTTAAAGGCCTGCATCCAAATTAAAAGACTTCTCCTTAAGCTCAAACCCTGCTCTAACACTCCAGACAATTTACCCCCAAGATTTCTAGAGATTGCTGCCAAAGCCATTGCATTCCCGATAAGTATCCTAATCAACAGATCCATCAAAGAATCTTATGTGCCCAAATTATGGAAGAAAGCCTACATTCTTCCTACAAAGGTGGCAAAAACAAAGATATCTCCAACTTTCGACCTATCACTATCCTATCCCCTATCTCTAAGTTCTTGGAAAAGTGCATTTACATTCAGCTAATGCCCAATTTATTTCATAACCACCTTCCATCTCCCACAGGGTTCAGACCTGGCCACAGCACAACAACTGCCCTTATTTCTTTAATGGATACTGTTAACAAAGCTTGTGATAATGGGAAAATCGTATCTACCATATTCTTAGATCTTTCAAAAGGCATTTGATACTGTTTCCCACCCTTTGCTACTATTACAGCTCACTAAATTTGTACTTTCCCCACCACTCTCAACTGGTTCTCAAGCTATCTAAATGACAGACAACAGGCCATCAAATGGCAAAACCCTATCTCTTCCTATCTTAACACCTCTACTGGAGTTCTTCAAGGCTCCATAACTGATCCCCTCCTATTCAATATTTTCATTAACAATTTCCACACATATTTGACTAATGGGGCCCTTATTCAGTATGCAAATAACTCAAACATGGTCTATGCAGGTAACTTTATTTCTGAACTCCAACTCAAAACCCAATCAGCCTTCTCCACCACTGAATCCTGGATTTTTAAAAACCACATAGCTCTTAACCCAAATAAATCCAAGATCACGCTTTTTACCCCTAAAAATTCTACCCTGTTGGACAAAGCTATGTTCAATATCTACTCCCAAAGTAAAGCTCAAAACAAAAATTTGTTATTCACCTACAACAAAACATCCAAAAAAACCTTCAGAAACCCGGAATGCTGTATGGGCACAACCAGTTTATTAGCTCCTCCAGCAAACAAACCCTTGACTCTACTTACTTACTCCCTTCCCTAATGTAGGCACCCTTCCACTTACCAACCTCCAAACCATGCTAAAAGCCAGGCTCGTGACATGTTATAATGAAATTGCAAAATTCGCCACAAATTCCAAAAACTTCTCCCATCAATGTACTCCTTTTTACTTCCTAAAATGTCTGAAACTACCAAACTACCTCAAATATCTGCAACTTATTGCTGCTCACAAACTTATCTTTAATTGTCCCACTCTCAGTTCTGTCTTCACTTTCTACCTCCCAAATAGGCCCCTTAGATCTGTGAATTGGAAACTGCTTCAGGTTCACAAACCTAACCTGCCACCTGGCTAACTTCTCTTCTCTTACTCTTTATCCAAGAATTGGAATGCTCTAACATTAGCTATCAGAACAATCCCAGATCCTGCTTATTTTAAAACCTTTCTCCACACATACTTATCTTCCACCTGGAACTGTACTTGCACTCAGCCTCCTTGAATACCTAGCTCTAATGACATATTCTCTCCCTATTTTCTATGCTGTGCTTTAACTATAAATCCATTGGTAAGTGTGTTTTCAACTTTGTAATCCAATATTGTTAGATAATGGTATACTACTAATGTATATAATTTTGATTGTTCTTTTTATTGTAGTGAGGAGGTTTTCTCTCCGGGCTCCAATCAAAACAGGCTCTGTACAGCCCAGTGGATTTTCCTGGCAAACAAACTGCAAATAAATAAATGAATAAAATCAATTTGAAAAGTTAAATTACATAATAGCACTATAAAACTAAGAATTCTAATTGTCCAATGAGCAATACTAGCAGTTATGATGGTGAACCAGCCCCAGATGCAGAAAAGGTCATTATTATTAGAAATGAGTAATATGGCACTCTATTGTCTTGTGTTGTTGTGCAGTAATAACATTAGTTCTGTGATCAAAATACAGGGGGAAGCTTTTAATTCACACTAATAGGTTTATAGGAGGTTATTAGGCTAATGGCCCTAGGGCCTTAACAACCCTAGCCATGTAACACCCTTGTTCTCTAGTTGACCATGGTAAGATAGTTCTTGTTAGAAGAGTGAAGGAGTGATTAGCACTGACTGCCTCTGTCCACGAGGGACATAGGTGGCACCCCCCGGGGTGAATTTACGGTCTCCCATCCAATTGTCAAGGTTGCACTTAAATAGGGTCATTGAAGAGCTCTGCTTCATGTGAAATGGCAGTTTATTATAGAGGAGTTGCAATCTCTGGGAGACGTATCTGTCTCTCCAGCATGTTCTGTTTATGCCGCAGGCTAGGTTGAGATCCCCAGAGCTAGTGACTCTTGTCCCATTTAATTTGCGGACATGCAGCATTTCCATTAGGAAAGGATCAGAGATCACTCTGTAGGCTGGATACAAGTCGCCTCTCAGCAGCCTGTAGGATACAGACTACAGAGATAGGGCCTTCAGTCTTTCCATGTAGGCCATGTTTTGGAGGCCCTAAAAGTTCTTGGTTAGAAACCTCTGTGGTCTCTCTCCAGTTGTTGCAGGTGTCTGGTGAGGTACATGCAAAAGGGAGCATTGTACTCAATTAGTGGTCTGATGAGGGTCGAGCATAGAGGAATTATTCTTAGTCTTGGATGCGATGCCCTTATTTTTGAGATACACAATGAAGAAGGCTTTCCTTACCGCTGTCGAAACATGGTAATTGAAGTTTAAATTGCTGTCAACCTGTATTCCCAAGTCTCTCACCACTGTGTTTGAGGTTGGGGGGTGATATCTACAAAGTAATTTGCAGGGGCCTCTTCTTTGCTAAAGGGGATAATGATGCACTATTTTGCATTTAGTTTTAGACTGTGACAATGGCACCAGTCAATAGTCTGTATTAGCCCCTTTTGTAATATGTTAACATCATTGGGGGACTCAATGATTGCATCTAGTTTGCAGTCATCTGTAAACCTGGTAAGCCACAGACCATCTACTTCACCTGAACATCTAAGAAGTAGATTCCAAATAGTAGATGGCCTAGCATAGATCCCTGTGGTACACCATTGGTAACTGGTTTACTGGTGGAGGTGGAATCACCAACTTTGACAGTATGCATTCTGCTGGTGAGCCAGTTTGCGACCCATCTGGTGATGAATGGGTTAATCCGTAGCTGGAAGAGTTCCTCAATGATAACTGAGTGGGGGATTGTGTCGAAGGCCTTGGCTAAGTCAAGAAAGGCAGTATGTACTGCTTTGCCCTCATCCAGGGCTTTAGTGATATTCACAAGGTTTAATTCATTCACTCATAGTCACAGGAAGTTTGCACTGTAACTTCCAATGGGTGGAGCCTAAGCCTTTTGACAGAATCAAATTATATCCTCACATTTCAAACAAATGTTCATATCTCTGGAACCACAGGGATTATGAAAGATGTATAAATGGCAAACTCTTCATCACAAACTATTTTTATAGTGGTAGTATTCTTTAGGTTCTAGGTCTTAAACCAAATTTTATAAGTGACAGTAAACACAATAACGATTACATTTGTAATATTTTATAAACAACTTACAATATCTAAGCAACCACTCAAGTTACACACATATGTCAGCAGCATTTTATTAATCTAGCAGAGAGCTTTCATATGAGGCTAAGGAGTTATGTCTTTGTTACCTGGTTGTTGAGATATTTAGAAAAATGTGAACATTATATTTATGTAAATTAATATCATAAAAACAACAGTTAATATCTATTTACCTGCACTAGACAGAGGTCAAATATTAATGCAATTGCGTTTGCCATTGTGTAAGCTTTAAGAGGAAATCTTTTAAAATCTTGTACATAGCATGGTTTTGGAAATATTGATGCAAACATGAATAAGCAATATTTGACATCTAGAGACATCAGAAGGAGTGAACTGCAGATCCGTCTGGAGGCGTCACTCGGATGTAATGAATTAATAAGCAAGACCTGCCCTTAAAAAAGCCAAACTGGGCTGGGTCAAGAGTTTGGAGGTTAATATGTCCTTGTTGATAAGGTCCGTGATGATTCTTTCCATGGCGTTGCAGATAAGGCTGGTTAGGCTTATGGGTATATAGTTCCCAGAGTCGGTTGATGGACCCTTTTTGTGTAAGGGGATTACTGTTGCTGTTCTCCACTCTACTGGAACAAAGCCAGTGCTCAGGCTATGGTTGAAGAGAGTGCCAAGCACTTTAGATTGTTTAGTAAGCACCCTGGTATGTTGTCTGGTCCCATACAGGCTGTGTTTTTGGCTCTGCAGATGGCATATATGACCTACTATTTGGAGATGCTAGGTAATGCACTAGTGACATGGATGCTTTGGGATGTGTCTGGTGGGGCAGGGGTGTGAAATTTGCACCAAATCTGTCCACCAGAGGGTTGGCAATTTCTTCTGGTTCAGTGTGAGTAGTACCATCCACAATCAGTTCAACACATAGCTGGGAATTCCCTTTAAGATTTTGGACATAGCTAAAGAAAGCCTTATCATTGTCTTTAGCTAGAGATGCTAATTTAGCCTTGTATTTAACTTTAGAGGACTTTACAAGATATCTGATTTGCTTGTTCAGGCTGTGGAGGGTATTCTTCCTTCGTTGAGTAATTTCCCTATTGTTCTTGAATAACAGTTTCTTCCTTTTGTTATGCAACCTCTTTATACTTGCGGTCCACCAGCGTGGCCTGTTTCTTCAGGAGGATCTGGTTTTGATCCTGACAGGTACAGCCAAGTCTATACAGTTGTTCAAATGTCTGTACAGGGCATTTGTATACTCCTGTGCATAGGAGTTATTGTTGGCTGTGTTAGCAAGGGGTTTGAAACTTTTTATACCCTTGCTTAGGAGGCTAAAGTTTGATTCGGAGAAAACTTTCAGTTTGTTTCCTCCTGAGGGGGTGTCCAGTCTGATCTTTACTTCAAACGAGACAGATTTATGATCTCATCTCACCAGGGAGGGCAACACACAGGGGGTTGGTGTGTACCAAGTCCAGGACATTCGGGCCCCATGCAGTGGTACAGACTAGCTGTTCCAGAGCATTTGAATTAACAAAATCCAGGAACCTCAGGGTGATCACTTTTCTCCTCATGTATATTGTCCAATCTGTGGAAGGAGAGTTGAAATCTCCCATGACCAAATGTTTAACTGCATAGGAGTGATTCTAGCAAGTCCAGGTAATTGGTGTGCTTCTCTTGGTTCAAGGTGGGGGACCTCTAGCTAGCGATGATGTGATAGGGTGTTTTACCTATATTTAATTGTACCTGGAGTAGCCTAAAGAGTAACGTCGTTTAACCATTCTTGACGTGTATTTAGATTTAATGAAGATGGATACACCTCCAACTTTGGTTCGTTCATGCTCATTTTAGGGTCTGAATGTGTGGAAGGTGTTGTAGCTTTGTATGGCTGGGGTGCTATCTGCAGCTGTGAACCAAGTCTCAGTGACTGCACAGACGTCAGCATCTTCCAAGGTGAGGAGTGCTTCTAGGGAGTGCAGTTTTCTGTTGAGACTCCTAGCATTAAGCAGCATAACCTTGAGTTTGTCTCGAGTTGATTTCTTTACATTGGGAATTTGTTTGGTTTGACATTACCTAAAAAAGGCACTATGGGGGAGGCAAGCGTCTTTGCCAGTATCCGAAAGCCTAGGGGAGACAGGTGAAGACCATCTCTGGTAAAACATTGTTGTCTGTCGACCATGTCTTCCCAGGCTGACAGATACTGAATTCCTTTGGACTGACACCAGAAGCTAAACCAATTGTTGAAATCAATCATTTTTTTGTCTGTATTGTAGCATCATCCTGTGTAAAAGTTAAATGCCATTTAGTGCTAGGGGCATACCTGCCTGGGACACATAATCTGAGAGTTCAGTCATGTCTCTCTTCATATAGTCCAGACAGGTATGTCTCATGTCATTCACTCAAACATGTACTATGACAGAGTCATAACAGTAATTGTTGTTCAGTGACCTGAGAGTGCGATGCCCACTAGTGCCACCAATATGTGATGACCCCACTCTGGGCCAGTGATCAAGGAGCCTCAATCCTCACCACTGACACTGGTGAGAGATGTTTACTTTCATAGAAATAGATACACTCAGTATCTCCAGATGCAGCTCTCTGCACTAAGTATAATTCCCTTTAAGAGCACACAGGGAATGAACTCAGCCCAGGGACTGGATTTCTTTATATCTGTCTCCCTCCAGGGGCCCAATAAGACTCCCCACTGGTACAGATGTATGTTAAGTCATCAGCCAAGTGTCCAAGTCAAGTCCTCCAGCACCCTGTCTGTGACCAGTGCTTTGTGTCCCTGCTCCAAGTAGCACACACACACACACACACACACACACACACACACACACACACACACACACACACACACACACACACACAGTGAGATTTGATTTTTCACACACACACCTGGGAAAGGCTGGACAAGATTTACCTTCTGTGCCCCCTTTTGCCCAGAGTATAAGGCAGTTACCACTGCCACCAAACACTCCACAATCAGCTACTCTAAGGCCCTTAACAAAGGGTGTCCAATTATGCTGTGTAATATTAATACTAATACAAATGTTAGTAGTTGACCAAGACAGCTAGGCCTTCTGGAGTGGCCCACACAGTGTCACCAGATAAATATAAGCACTCTCAAAGGTTAATACTTTCTAAAAGGACCAGTCACAATAAATGTTTTAAGTATATTTAATAATAAATAATAAAAGAACATGAAAATACTGAATACATATCTACATCAAACCACATAGCTCAAATCACAGGAAATATTGAAAATAACATTGATGGACAGACTCAGACAAGTAAAGAAAAACCATATCTCAACTAAGCTCCACTATATTTTCCTGACTGAATCTAGGAGAATTACTATTCCCTACTTACTTAACAGAGCAAGGCAGATGATGTGGTGAATGGTCCTTTTTGTTCTCAGGCCCAAGACAGAATACTCAATGCTCATGGATTTCCCACTAATATTGAAAACATTATTTCCAAAATGGCTGGGAGAATTACCTCATCTGGGCACCAGACTCTAGGTTCTCACAGTACCCCCTCTGAAGCTGAGACAGTAATTTAGCGTAGATGGCTACAATATACATCTAAATGTTTATGGCAGTGCCTGAGGCTTTCCCTCTTTTTACTGAACTAAGGAACAAAGGCTTCTTCTAGACCTACCATCTCCAGTCCTATTTATCACAGTTGGGTGCCATGTTTATGGCTTAACAGCTAATTTAATTTCCAGGATTTTCCTAAACTAACTGGCTGAGGTTAACCACTTCTCTTCCAGTGTCCTTTGAGAATATATATATATATATATATATATATATATATATATATACATATATATATATATATATATATATATATATATATATATATACATACATATATACATACATGCAGTCTCACATGTATATTCCTCTGTCCAGCAGGACCCACTGTTGATACATTTTTAACACTAGCCACTTTATAAACATTTTGATTTTCAAATGCCATACAGCTCTAATACATTTGTAACATAAGCATCTGTACAAATCAGTTTGATATTCAAATACCATGCAGTTCTAATACATTTTTAACGTAAGCATTTTGCAAATCAGTTTGATATTGAAATGCCATACAGTTCTAATATATTTGTAACATAAGCATCTTGTATAAATCAGTTTCATATTTCAAGGACATATCATTCTTTACAAAAATCCACCTAGCTATGCTGGCAATACACATATCATCACAGAGTGTATACATTATTTGATGGATCCTGGAACCTGACAGGCAACTAACCATGACTTTCTCCTTGTGTACCCTGGTGACGGGGACATCTGTATGTCTCACTATGGAACTGCCTATAGGTTCATAGGTAGATACTAGGCTATCTGCCCTAGGGCATTTATAAGCCTAGCCAGAGTGTATTTGGCTTCCGCCTCCCTATTAGATTAGCCTACTGTGCCTCTGTAAAGTAGGTCACAGTAGGTACCCTTTTAAGATTAGTTTACCGTGCCTCTGTCTAGCAGGGACACAGGAGAGATCCCAGGGGTGAATTTGCGATTTCACATCCACGCGTCCAAATTTCGCTTGAAGAAGGTCAGCGAGGGGCTATGTCTAACATGAATTGGGATTCTATTCCAGAGTGAGGGGAGCCTTTGGGAAATGAATTTGTCCCTCCAGCATGTCCTATTTATTTTTGTGCTGAGGTTTAGGTCTCTGGAGCATGTAGCTCTAAGGGATTTGGATTTTTTGAGGTGGAGCATGTCCATTAATTCTGGGTTTGACATGGCTTTGTACGTCAGGCATAGATCGCCTCTGAGTAGGCGGTAAGAAACTGAGTAGAGCTGGAGTTTCTTTAGTCGAGCTGCATAGGACATCTGTTTGTAGCCCGTGATCCTCTTGGTGAGGTACTTTTGGGGTCTCTCCAGTTGCTGCAGGTGTCAGGTAAGGTACATCCCAAAAGGGGCATTGTATTCAATTATGGCCCTGATGAGTGACGAGTAGAGGGGCACAATGACCTCTCTTGATCTAGATGCGAACCCTTTTGTGATAATATGGGCTATATAGAAGGTCTTTCTAACCACTTTGGCAATGTGATTATCAAAGGAGAGATTACTATCTACGTTGGTCCCCAAATCTCAAATTACTTCTTCCATACTTAATGGATTACCACCTATGTGGTAATTTGTGGGCACCTTGTTTTTCCCAAAGGGGATGGCTATGCACTTTTTAGCAGTTACAGCTCTCACATACTGTATTTGTTTGCTTTAGGAGTATGTGGTTATCAGTATACATGAGGTCATTACTAAATTGCCCCAGGATGCCCATGTCAATCAGGCCATCTGGTGAAATGTCAGGAAACTGGCTGTATATTGTAGCATGTTAAACCAAAGTACTAGCTGGGGAGTGGGCAAGTTGGATTACCTTTTGCTCTAGGACTAACTCAACTAACTAAACAAGGGGGCTTATTCTGTTGAGGATTAGGGATGAAGGAGTGTGGTGACACTGTTCAGTGCTCATCTGAGTTGCCTGCAGCACAGCAGGGAAGCCTGGAAGGATTCAACTGACAAACATCTAGGGAAAAAAGTTTCTAGAAGTTTCCAACATAAAATAAAAAATGAAGAAAGCAGTCAGGTCCCCACACAATGTTTATTTAGCACTTTCGTCCACAGATTTGTGATGAAGTCCTTGTAATATGTGGATGAAAGTGCTACATAAACTTTGTGTGGGGACCTGGCTGCTTTCTTCATTCTTCATTTTTTATTTTATGTTGTTTTTTTCTCGGAGTTTGCACTATACAAGGCACCACTAATCCCCATTGTGTGGTGTGCAGCTACATGCAAACATGAGGCTTATATACAGGTAAAATTAAACCATTTTAAACTAGTCTGCCAGTAGGAAATCACACAATGATCTTGCTCCAGCAATCTCCAGCTCATACAGGGCTATATCCACACTCTTCTGCCACAAGAGAACATTGACATCTGTGCAGTGACAGAGACCTGGTTCAAAGCTCCAGTGAGCACCCCTGCATTACCAGGCTATAATTCATACCACACCTTTTGGCCACCAAACCTGGACCGAAACACTAAAGGTGGAGGCGTGTCCATATTCATTAAGGATATCCACACCTCCAAGCTAGTTGCTCAGTATAATGCATCCGAGATTATCCAAGTTCAACTAACTCTGGGCAAAATTGGAATCCAGATTGTAGCTTGCTACAGACCCCCCCACCATGCCCCAGGATTCCCACTCCTCTTTTCTTGATACACTGGAAAATATTAAGGTACAACCCAACACTCTAATAATGGGTGATTTCAACTACCCTACCATTAACTGGGAAAACTACTCATGTACCAACTCTTTTGCTCAACGTTTTCTGGCAATCATCAATTCCAATGCCTTGGATCAACTTCTCCACACCCCCACCAGGGGCAGCAATATCCTAGACCTGGTCATCACCAACATGGGTGGCCAGTGTTCCACACCAGAGGTCAGCTCCTTGTTGGTCAGATCCAAACCACAAGCTAATCACCCTAGACATCCACATCCCACTCTCACCCCCCATTAGGGAAACAACTGTAAAAAATTTCTCCAAAGCCAACTTCACGCTTCTTAAGACAGAAGTGGCAAACTTCACGACACCCATGCAGATGGGCAATAGAGGTACGACTGCTGAATCCTACACAAATGCACTTTATAAGCACTTACACGAGTGCATGGATCATGCTATCCCTAACAGAACCAAGATGCTATCCTCCAAAACAAGGAAGCCAATCTGGTGGTCTTCTGCCATAAACAACCTCTACAACAAAAGAAAGAAACTATTGCAAAAAAGAGTAAAATCCTACGATTGGACGAACCCCCTGGTCAGCCTCAGTAAGAAGCTGAGATCCCCTCATAAAATCCTCCAAAGCTAGTTATGAAAACAAAATTGCCACTGATTCTAAGCACAAAGCATTCTATAGCTATGTCAAGAATCTCAATGGCAACACTCAGATCTGCTCTGAGTTACAGCACAATGACACTAAATATACAGAGCCAACTGATATTGCCAACATCCTGGCAGATAGATTCAGTGCTAACTTTACCCCTCTTACCCCCTAAAGGGCCCATCTTTATACCGGAAGAATGCAAAGTTCCTGTAATCACCGCTGCACAGGTAAAAACCTCACTCTCCAAAGCCAAGAACACAGCATCCATGGGACCTGACAACATCCCAGGCTGCCTTCTACATGAACTACAGAATGAACTGGCACCCCACCTAAGTACCATGTTCAATCATAGCCTCACCTCAGGCTTTGTGCCCATTGAATGGTGCACTGCGACAGTTATCCCACTCCACAAATGGGGGGACCACAACAGACCCTGGGAACTACCGCCCCATTAGCCTGACGAGTCTAGTCTGCAAGGCCATGGAATGTATCATCATGGAACTCATAAACAAAGACATTGGAGATCTCCAAACTCTGGACCCCACACAGTTTGGGTTTGTAAAAGGCAGATCATGTCTCCTAAACCTGACAGACTTCTTTGAAGTAGTCACCAAAGCCATAGATGAGGGTAAGGTGGTTCACACAGCCTATATAGATCTCGCCAAGGCATTCAACACCACCCCCCACTCTGAAATTATAGATAAACTCACTAAACTAGGTATAAATCCCTATGTCACAAGATGGGTTGCCAATTGGCTTACTGACAGAACCCACACTGTGAAAGTAGCAGACTCCAAATCAGACTTCAGACCAGTGACAAGTGGAGTACCACAGGGTTCAGTCCTGGGTCCTCTCCTGTTTGGTATCTACTTTTCTGAAGTACAGGCTAACTAAATTCGCAGATGACTGTAAACTAGGAGCCATAATCGAAACTCCTAACAATGTGGACATCCTACAAAAGGGCTTCACTGAGACAGATGCCTGGTGTCAAAGACATGGTCTCAAGATCAATGCCAAAAAGTGCATTGTCATCCCCTTTGGTAAAAACTCTGTACCCATGAACTACCACATAGGCGGTAGTCTACTTAACACCGAAAGTGTGATAAGAGACCTTGCGACACAGGTGGACAGTAGTCTCTCCTTTGATAATCACATTGCCACAGTGGTCAGGAAATCCTTCTACATGGCACACCTCATCACAAAAGGTTTCTCATCCAGAAAAAAAGAGGTCATTGTTCTCCTCCACTCATCACTCATTAGACCCATTATAGAGTACAACGCCCCTTTTGGTATGTACCTCACAAGACATCTACAACAACTGGAAAGGCCGCAAAAATACCTCACAAAGAGGATTACTGGCCTCACACAGATGCCTTATGCAGACCGTCTCAAAAAACGCCAGCTTTACCTCTGTCACATATCGCCTACTCAGAGGCGATCTCTGCCTAACATACAAAGCTATGTCAAACCCAGAGCTGTTGGACATGCTCCACTTAAAGAAATCCCAATCTCTCTGAGCTACACACCCTAGGGACCTAAACCTTGTCACCACAATAAACAGAACATGCTGGAGGGATAGATTCCTGTCCCAGAGACTTCCCATACTCTGGAACAGACTATCTATGTCAAACAGAGCTCATCATTAGCACTCTTCAAGAAAAATCTTGATGACTGGATGGGTAATAGGAAATTCACCCCAGGGATCACTTCTGTAGTTCTGCTTGACAGGGGTACAGGAAAATAATTTTCTTGGGTGTTAAAAGCCAGGGTACCTTTTTGGCTAGGCTTGTACAGGCCCTAGGGCCAATAGCCTAGTACTTACCTATGAACCTATGAACCTAAGGATACAGGGGAGCCCTCCTTAATGTAAAACGGCTGGATTTCAGATTAAGTGTATAAAAAGGAGGCTATATTTAGCAAGTCTGGATCTAGTCTAGGCTATCTAAGCAATATTGCAGTGCAAAACAAGTGCAGATAATGAAGCAGGCACAGGCAGAAAAAAACAGTCAAAAAGGCACCAATTAATGCAGTAAAACAGATCTCACAACATATCCAGTGTTACTCTTTTATAAGGCTATAATGCTTTCAAAGAAAAGCTTCCTTGCAATAAGGAAGAAAATAAAAGAGGATAAAAACAGATGATCACTGCAGTGCCTGTTCTTTTTATGATGCCAGTCTACAATTAAGGTGAACAGTTATTTTGTGCTTTAAGCATTACATTACATTCAATCCCTACATCTAAATTATAACTGGTCCAGAAAGATCTTAACAAAAATGTCTTGCCTAATAACCAACTTAACTATCCTAAAAAGTATAGTGGCTTGAAGCCGCCTAACTTACAATTATAGTTACAAGTTATTAGTTTATAAAACTTTGTAAAGTTATGAATCAGAAGTGAGGCTCTGGCTTTCTTGTGGTTGAAAATATTAGCTAATCATCGTAAATCTTTCAGTATAAGTCAGACTCCAAAGTCCAGAGACATAAAGTCCTGAGTACAACTCCAGTGACCTATGTTTGAGAGATGCTGGAGTGGCTGAGCAGGGGAGGGCAGGAGAAAATGGCTGATACAAGCGTTGGCTAACCCTATTCTTTGGGTACATTCACAGGCTGCATTCTGCAACTAACAAATGAAGGCCTTCTAGTACCAGTGATGCAGTACTGACTGAGACTATGCGCTTAGCTTACCAGGCTAATGACTGTAGCCCCCACAGCATATGGGTGGAAACAAACACATATACATGGGGAGGGCAGTACAGGCCCAGTCAGTGATGTGGGTGCTAATATCACATATAACAGGTGGTGTTAGGACTCCATAGGCATGAACTCATTGCTGACATTAGCTACCACTTTAAGAGCAAAGAAAACCCTCTATGTCCACTCATCTCTCATCCTCGTGTTAGGGACTCCCAAGTGGTGAGGAATAAATGGGCTGAAGATCAATTGGGGGGGGGGGGTCAATGGTGAGTAGGTACCAAGGGAAAAAGAACCTAGGAAAAATCTTTCAGTATAAAACACAGACATTTCTGTTAAAAACTTAAGTAATTAAAATATCTATAACTGATGAACATCTAGTATGCATTTAAAAAGTGAGAACACTGTGGAGTGATGGGCCAATTGTAGTCAATAACAGATCATTCTAATTGTACAGTCACTAGAAAACTGTAGTCTTCTGTTAGTCTACAACTAGTAAAACACGCTAAACTGGAGGACGCTAACAATAACAGTCAGTGCCTATCTTGGCTGTATTAGCCAGTCTGAATCTACTCAACATGTATTCATTCTTCAGTCACTAAATCAGTTAGAATAACTACAGCTAACAGCTTTTCTTAAAGCTGTATGATACAAAGCTGGAGTCATTTGCTCAGAAGTTGTACGAAAGACTGAGTACCAGAGATGCTGGCCTCTCAGGTGTTTAAGAAACTGAGCTATGACTTGTTTACCTGAGATGGATGTTGAGTAATTTCTCTGAACTTTATTGTGAGTACCCTGTATAATGGTTGACTGCACTGTAACTATCCCACAAAGCACAAAATCACTGTAAATAAATTACAATGAAACTACACAGTGAGTCTCCAGAGTGGTTGGTGATATTACAGTATATATACAAAAAATTCTTAACTTTACTAGCGATATTTCAAAATCAGTTATGGTCTAAGTTATATAAAGATTTTTTTTTCAGCAACATATGCCACTGTACTTTAACTTTTCTCCATTTGCATTTCAGGAAATATTACTTTCTCTGTGCTTGTTAAACTGCTAAGAGCTCAAGAAAATGCATCTTCCTATGCTAACTATACTTTTTTAATGCCTTTGGTCATTTTTTTTCCGGTCCCCTGCTGTTAGCAATATTTTTGTGAGTTCCAGCCTTATTATGCACTCTACGGTCCCACTGTCTTAGTGTAATTTCCTGTTGCTCTAAAAGAATAGGGAAGGAAGCGATTATTATCCTTTACAGCAAAGACAGAAGTTATTTTATCTGTGCGATATTAGTGCAGAATCAGCTGAGGGCTGAACACTCCACTGAAGTAATACATGACTGCCCTCTTGTGGTCAAAATTTGCCTTTATTTTTATGTTATGGTTAGTATTTCTCAGACCATTTGGAGGTACCAGTAGTATCTTCATAAAATATTAACAGTCTGTAAAACTGTATTGCATTATATTTTTATGCATGCAATGTATGATATGTATGTATTAATTTTTATAATGTGTCTAGTATATGTTTACTTTTGTTACAAGGTCCTAGCTGAAACATGGCCTTATTCCAGTTAATTAAAGCATTTGTTTGTCTAGCAGTTAGTCCATAAGATTAAGGCTGTGAGACATTAATTAACTGTTTCCTTATATATCACGGTTTGATTTACCTACTATGTGACTTTGAGCAAGTCACCTAACCAGACAGGGTTGTAGGATAGTTGGAATATTGGATTAGTTTCCTTATTGATTTCCTGTACAAATGCCTATAAGCTATTAGCCTTACATGAAAATAATAACCTAAGGGTAACAGTAAAACTCAGAAACGGCATCAGTTATTGAAAGCATCTCACAAATGCTGCAGTCTTATTTGCTCCCAGCAGACAGCCATATGGTACTTTCTAAACCTTACTGGTATAGTCTATGTCTGCAGAAAGAAAGAAAGAACATATTATGACTGCTGTGCACATATGCAATTGTAATCTGTATTGCACTACCTAATATAACTGCGGTGGTGGTGCTGCGGTAGCGTTGTCACCTCACAGTTAGACATTGCCCGTTCGATTCTAGTTAGAGCGTCTTCTGTGTGGTGACATGCGTGAATGGGCGTTCCTTCGTTGAAGGTTGTGTGTTAGGCTCGGCAAGCCAGCACGTAAAAATCTACTGCCAATCATTAGCGGACCGGAGTTCTGCTGTGGCGACCCCTAACCGGGAAAAGCCAAAAGACAAACAATTGCACTACCTAATACATAGCCTGTTGGCTAGACGAGCTGTGTTATAAAATTGTACATTACACCTAAGCTGAAATTGAGTAACTGAAAGTTCATCTTTATTATGTCAAACATTCAAAGACTACACCAGAGCCTTAAAGAAACCTGCTTAGTGTGCCCAATATGTCCAATGAAGACTGATTAAAACATGAGATAGTTAACATGAAACAATTAACCAATCAACTATTTTAAATATACCTCACTGTTCATCCCTAAAGACAGGGTGCTGTGCTTAAAAACAAACCAAGCTTCTAGACCATCCTGTGCATTCATATCCAGTTTAATGTGGTTAATTTGGTACATTACAAACAACTTTAGTAGTTTTTCATCCAAATTTAGCTTATATTTAAAATGTACATCAATCAGATTGGCAACACTCTCAGTCCTGATATTCCAGGCATGTTCTAGAAAATGAACCCTAAATTTTCTCTTTGTTTCCCCTATGTAGAGCATCACACATGAACAATTCAGGCCATAGCTAACTTTTCCACTGTTATAAGTATGCCTGGAGTAGGGCTAAATATTCCATCATTAATAATACTCTGGTAGTTATCTGTCTCTGCAGAAGAGATAGGGAAGCATATTTAAACGAGCACTGTGACCAACTGGAAGAAGGTAATAGAAAGGGGAAAGGCAGGAGATCTTTTCAAAATAAGTGGCAAAAATAAGGAAATCTTCCATGTAAAAATTGCATGATTAAAGATAAAAATGGGAAGAACCTGCCAAAAAGCAGAAAGTGTTAGGTGACAGGAATATACAGAAGAACTATCTATCTATCTATATATATATATATATATATATATATATATATATATATATATATATGAAGGACCCTAAGATCACTGTTAAATATACTGGCACATTCTTTGATTTAGAGCCAGACACCCTAGACAGCATAGTCAAAGGCCCCAGAAAGCCTTGCTAATATCAAGGCAGCAGGAAATCATGGAATTCCAGCTAAATTGTTTAAAACTTTGCAGAATAATGCTGTTACATTCTTGCTCATAATTCGACAGCAAATTTGGAAAACACTATTTATTTTATTTTTATTTTACATTTGTTTACCAGGAAAGTCCAAATGGACCATTGGCCCATTTTCAGCAGAGGTCTGGGGAGAAAAGCTCCATTATAGTATAGTGGCCATAATATTACAAGATGTTAATTTATATTTCAGTTGCAAAAAAAGAGCGATGCTAAGAGTGCTGAAATTATTGAACAGTTGCACTTGTTTTAGATGTAAGCAATGTAATGCTGAATATCCTGCAAGTCCAGCAACATATGGACTTGAGAACTGCCAATTGTGCATGATGATTTTAGAAGAGGTAGAGGCATGAGAGATTAAATTGCCAACATCCACCAGATTGTACAGAAGGCAATGGAATGTGAGAAATATATTTACTTTTGCTTTACTGACTACTGACAGACCACAAAAGGTATGCATAGGCAACAACACCTCAATGAGCATCACACTGAACACTGGAGTACCTCAAGGATGTTAGTCCCTTGCTGTTCACCATGCTGATACTTGACTACATCACTAGGCACAGCACAAACCCCATTATTAAGTTTGTGGATGATACTGCAGTGGTGGGTCTCATCAGCAATGGTGACAAAAAAGCCTACAGTGAGGAGGGGAGCCAGCTGATTGTGTGGTGTGACAGTAACAACCTGGCTGTCAATGTGAATAAAACAAAGGAGATAATAGTAGATTTTAGGAAGAGATGCAAGGCTCATTCTCCACTCACAAGCACAGCAGAAACCATGGAAAGGGTGAAAAACACAAAGTGCCTTGGGGGTGCATATCGCTGAAGACTTGTCTTGGTCAATAAACACTAATCACATTGTCAAGAAGGCAAGACAACATCAGCACTTCCTAAGAAGATTGAGGAGAGCAAAACTACCACCTTCAATTCTCACAACTTTCTAAAGAGGTACCATCGAAAGCATTCTGACTAGTAATCTCGGTGTGGTATGGAAACTGCATGGTTTCAGATTGCAAATCTCTTCAGAGGGTTGGGAATGTGGCAGATAGAATTATCAGGCCCACACTCCCATCTATCCAGGACTTGCACTCTGCTTGGTGCCTCAGCAGAGCCATGAAAATAGTCAAAGACCACACTCACCCTGCCCATGGTCTGTTCTCATGTTTGTCTTCAGGGAGGAAATACCATAGCTTACACTGCAAAACCACCAGATTTAATACAAGCTTTTTTCCACAAGCCATCAGACTTCTGAACTCCAGTAATAACATACACCATGCTGGTCACAGAGGTCTGGAGTTACAATGCTAAAGTAATTCACAGACATATGCAATAATTCTATGAAAGTACAATCTTATCCTTATGTGCAGTTTTAACAATGACAAGTTAACATTCTGTGCAATTTGAAATCTGACTGACTTTGATCTATGCAATATATTATCTGTGCAATATTTTGGGTACTGATGAAGACGTGTAAGTGGAATAGTCTTGGTGCATTTCATTATACTTGTTACTGCACTGTATAAGTTTCTTACTGTTGGTATTGTTGGATTTACATTAGTATAAGTGTTACTGTTGTATTAATATCAGTATATGTTGTATGCACATTGAGTTCGAAGTAACGCAATTTCGTTCAGTTGCACTGTTGTGCAGTCTGAATGACAACAAAGTTTACTTTGACTTTGACTCTTAAAGTCTTTGAAAAGTCTTTGATTTTTGTGAACCACAATAAACTGTGGCAAGTTCTTAGAGAAATGGGGATGGTGTGTCAATATATTTGCCTCTTGAGAAATCTCTAAACAGAACTGAGTATGGAATAAATAATTCTTTCAGAATTGCCGAAGTACAATAAGGGTGGGTATTGTCACCCTACTTATTTAATGTATATGTCAAAAATGTCATGCAAAATGCTGGGTGGATAAATCACATGCTGGAATCAAAACTGACAAGAGAAATATTAACAGCCTTATATATGCAAACAATGTCAATCTGAGAACTGAAGAATGAGCTGATGAATGAAAAAGGAGAAAGTGCAAAAGCTGGTTTGCTGATTAACATTAAAACAATAACGAACTTCTAAGATGACTGCACACTGATCAACAGCTTGACTTCAGCTCTCCCAGTATGAAAACAGAAAAAGAGAAAAAGGGCTGCCATTGAAACTGTTTTTGGGGAAAATTTACTGTCAGGTAAGTGCACTGCCTGGATGCCAGCAAAGAAGAAACTTGGCCAGCAAAGAAGAAACTTGGAACACCTGTAAGAAAAATCAACCAGAAAAGGTGAAAATGAAATATGTTTGGGAAGGTTTCTGCAGCAAGAAATAGCCAGGGAATTGTTATGGCTAGACTTGTATAGGACCTAGGGCTGATAGCCTAGTACCAACCTATGAACCTATTTAGAAAAAAGCAGTTCAAGCTTCAGCTTTGGTTAAAGAGATGGCTTCCAGTAATTTAGAGGGGAAAAAAATCAAATGTTCTTAGATATGATTAAAATAAATGAAACACTGAAGGAATGTATCAATTAAAATAACAAAAGGATGGAAAAAAATCAAAGAAGCTGTAACTAGCTGTTCATATGAACTGATAAAACTACAAAATCAGAAGTTGAAATGAAGAAAAAGCTGGCAGAGTATAGAGCTTATCAGGAAGCGCTGTTTAAAAAAATATTACAGTTAGAAGTCAGCACTTGCAGAGAAAACCTTAGATTTTCTGCTGTACCAGAGAAACTGGAAGGAACAGACTGCATTAATTTTACAAAATCATAAATAACTGGACTGGTGTTCCACAGCAAGGTTTATTAATTGAAAGGGCATATCAAGTGTGTCCTTCAAAACTGACTATTAGAAAGAAACCAAGACTGATATTAGTAAGGATGCAATCAAATCAGCAGAAAGAGTTAATCCTGACAAAACTGTGGCAGAAGGGAAACAGTCCTGTATCTGGTTCTCATGTCACTAGCAGACAATTTGATAAAGAGAAATGGCTTGGACACAATCCCAAGCAAAACCAAGACTCACTCCTCCAAGAAAAGGAAACCAGTCTGGTGGACCCCTGCCATAAATAAGCTATACAATAGAAGGAGGAAACTAGTACAGAAAAGAGTAAAATCCCAAGAAGGAAAGACATCCCTGATCAGTATCAGCAAGAAACTACGATCCCTCATAAAATCAGCCAAGGCTAGCTTAGAAAGAAAAACTGCCAAGAACTCCAAAGATAACCACAAAGCATTCTTTAGCTATGTCAAGAACCTAAGTGGAAACTCTCAGATCTGCTCTGAGTAAGTGCAGAATGGCACAAAATACACTGAACTGACTGATATTGCCAACATTCTGGCAGACAGGTTTAGTGCAAACTTCACCCCCCTTCTCACCCCCTAAAGGTTCCATAACCATACCAGAAGAATGTAGAGCCCTAGCAATCACTACCACACAGGTTAAAACAGCTCTATCCAAAGCCAAAAACACAGCTTCAATGGGACTGGATGGTGTCCCAGGCTGTGTCTTACACAAGCTCCAAAATGAACTAACCCCTCACCTAAACACACTGTTCAAACTCAGCCTTTCTACAGGCTATGTACCCATAGAGTAGCACACAGCAACAGTTATCCTGCTCCACAAAGGTGGAGCCACAATGGACCCCAGGAACTATCGCCCTATAAGCCTGACTAGCCTGATCTGCAAGGCTATGGAAAGCATCATCATGGAACTCATACAAGGCCATGTCCAACTCAGAATTGATGGACATGCTCCACCTAAAAAAAACACAAATCCCCAAGAGCCACATGTTCTAGGGATCTAAACCTCACCACAATGATAAATAGGACGTGCTGGAGGGATAGATTCCTGTCCCATAGACTCCCCATGCTTTGGAACAGGATTCCAATCTACATTAGGCAGAGCCCCTCACCAACACTCTTCAAAAGAAACCTTGACAAGTGGATGGGAAACAGATTACCCCAGGGATCACTGCAGTGGCTCTGCTGGACAGAGGCACAGGGAACTAATGGCTCTGCTGGACAGAGGCACAGGGAACTAAAATAAGGGGGTGGCAAAAGCCAACACATTCTGGCTAGGCTTATAGATGCCCTCGGGCAGATAGCTAAGTACTTACCTATGAAAGCATTCAAGTGTTTTGCCAGCTGGGAGAGCTATAAAGATAAGGCAAAACCAGACAGCACTTAATAGAATCACAGGCTCTACCATGCATCTTACCATGGATAAGCTTTATTTCTGTTTAGTTCAAGTCTGTGTGTGTGGCTGTCAGTTTGGAACTTATCTTTCTATTAAGGGAGTAAAACTTCAATAGTTGATGATGTACATAGTTTTGTGTGTTATTAAGTTAGTAGGTTTTAGGAGGGTATTGGGTGTGTGTGTGTATATTTTTATTTGAGGGTTTTCAATAAAACTAAATGTTCTGCAGGATGTGACATAGACTCAAAGGGAGATGACAAGAAACAGTTGTATAAAGGATTAACCTGCCAAACAGTGCAGGCATGTAACACAAATGCTGAAACTAGACACTTAACAAAAAAGCTCTTATAGATAATAGGTGGGAATAATAATCCCTCAAGACTATGATTCTTTCTATAATGTCTTATGTTAATAGTCTCACAGATAAATCCGAAAAAGAAAGAGCAATGAACTATATTAAAAAATGTAGAATGCAAATAGCTATGCTACAAGAGACACACTTGGAAAGAACTGAACATGTAAATTTGATAAAGAAAGGTTTTCAGGATGGTTATTTAGCAGAATACCTGGGCAAAGGAAGAAAGGGGTACTTATATTAATTGCAAGAGGAGCTCCAATAGTTATAGAAAAGGAGAAAAGACAATAATGGTAGATCTGTAGTACTAAGGGGATACTGGCAAGGGATGATACATTTATATTCTACTGAAAACTCCTATAATTGAGCTAAAGAAAATTCTGGGAGAAATAATCAGCTTTTAGCAGGGAATATTACTTAAAGTTGAGGACTGGAATTTGATTTGTAACAATGAAGATGTTTCTGGGGGGGGCCAGAAAGGGAAATATAATGAAGGAGGGTAGATTTTTAAAGTAGTTTTTTTTATTATTTTATTTATTGACTTACCACTTGTGACATAGGCAAATTTACATTTATACAAAAGTAATCAGACTATTAACAAATTTGCTTCAACAAACATTATACTTCACATATATTGCTAAATATCATATAACCTAACATTACATAAATTATTGAATTCTTGCCCCCTTTTTTTAAAAACAAGAAACATCTTTATTAAACCATCATGACATAAGCAATCATACATTTATATAAATGAAAACAAACCACAGGGACATAATCAAAGTTGCAAGCATTATACATCACAAACGATACAGACACACTCCCAGTTGCAAACATTATACTTCATTTATAATCTACCCAATCATTTTCAGTCAAACATTACATATTTAAGTCCTACCTTCTTTTAAACATCATTCATCCCCTATATATTTGTTGCCACAATCCCCATTTTTTCCTACATGGTCTGCTCCTACCCTTTTCTAAAGATCTCAATTCCAGTTGTTTTATCTCTGTTAGTATATTCACTACTTCTATTTGGCATGGAATATGTGAATTCAGTACTAGGAATTCAGAGTGAATTTACATTATTCCCTAAGATACAAAAACTAGGCTACGCTAGACAGAATTTACATTTCACAGGAACATGTACATTTAATTGAAGGTCTTGTTATGCACCCAATAACTATTTCACATCATGCGCCAATAGTAACTAAAATAAAAACACAGGGTAATGAAATAAAAATGAGACACCAGCACTTTCCAACCTATCTGTTGAAAAGAGAGGAAATTAAGGAATGGGTAGTAGAAATTATTCAGGAACTATTAGAGAAGATAGAAACTTCTTCTGAAGATATAGCTAGGGAGTGGGATAAAATTAAAATGGAATTTAAAAATAGGGTGGAAATAAAAGAAAGGGAGACATGGTTAGGAAGTAACAAGAATTGTTTAGAGGTACTGACAAATATTAAAGAATTGCAAACTAGGAGGAATCTCACAGAACAAGAAGAGGAACAACTACAGGATGCTAAACAGAAAATAAGGGACTATCTTGATAATATACATGAGTTTAGAAAGACTGCCATCAAGCAACTGTTTTTTGATAATAGCTCTGTAGCACAAAAACTTTTAGCACAACTCAGACAACAGAAAGTAGAAAGGGCTGTCACCAAGTGCAGGGACCCTATTACAAGGAAGATAACTAGTGATCCTGTAGAGGTATTAGAAATATTTAGGGAATTCTATGAAAGTCTGTACAAAGCAGAAAAATATGGAAATCAAGAAAAGGTACTAATGGAAATGTTTCTGGAAGAATTAAATATGCCAAGGCTAGAGGGAGAGGAGGCTCAATTACTAACGGTTAGGATAAGAGGAGAGGAGATGAGATAAAAATGATGATGTATAACCAATCTACAGGAAAGTCCCCAGGATTAGATGATATTCCTATGGAAGTTTGGAAGCTAGGAGTGAAAAAACTAATGAAGATCTGAAAGGTTTTGTTTAACAGTATTTTAAATGAGAAGTGCCAACATCCTGTAAGAAAGCAGCGGTAGCTGTAATACCTAAAGAGGGCAAAGATCCATCAGATCCAGCTTCATACAGGCCCATTTCAATACTAAATCATGATTATAAAGTGCTTATGTCTATAATGACTAAAAGAATGGTGAAAGTGATGCCAAAACTGATAGATATGGATCTATGTGGTTTTGTGGAGTGAAGGCAAACATTTGGCAACATAAAAAGAACAGTGATGATCCAGAGGGAAGCAGAATATAAGAAAATACCACTGTTACTGGTGGGTCTTGATGAAGAAAAAGCATTTTATGGACAAAGCTATGATTTTTATGAGCAGAGCAATGGGAGTATTGCATTCCCTGATAAAATTATAAGGTTGATTAGGAGGATATATGAAGGACTGGAGGTGAAAATTAAAGTGGGTGGGGTCCTCTCTGATAATCTGTGCTTCAGCAGAGGAACCAAGCAAGGATGTCCCCTCTCCCCTTTGTTATTTGCATTATATGTGGAACCACTGGCAAAGAAAAAAAATTCAATGATATAATTGGTGTGGTAGTCAAGAAAAGCTGGCTCTATTTGCAGATGACATGAATTTATACCTGAGAAAAGCAGAAAGGGGCATTACAGTGCTGTGGAACATATTGAGACAGTTTCAGACCTTTACAGGATACAAAATTAATGAAGCAAAAACAAAATCAATAGTGGTAAATCATGCACCCACACACACATTGATTTAGCAATATCCATATTTATGGGGACATGATAAAATGAAGTATTTAGGAATATGGATTAAAAATAATACTGGTGTGGCGGCTAAGGATATGTAAGAAGAGACTAAACAAAAAGTAATACAAAAACTGAGAAAGTGGAAGCTCTTTTGTATGGATGTTGACAGTAAGATACAAGCAGATAAAATGCTTTAGTCCCTTTAGTCTTATACACCTGGTCAGGCATATTTTTATCAACCAGAGTAGAAGTTGTGGATAGCAATTAAAGAGCTGAAGGATTTTGTCTGGGAGGGGAAGATGGCAACAGTCAAGTGAGATAAGCTTATTCTTCCAATAGAACAGGGCAGATTGGGATTACCCAAGTTGAATGGGTATTTCAAAGCAACACAGTTAAGGCTCCTATACATACCACAAGCAGAAAACTATAATTCAAAGTGGAAAGAGATGATGATGACTCAGGAGGGAAGCTCAAGTAATAGGGAGAAACTGGTATTTTGAATGCAGACCTTTAAGGAGAACAACAATAATCATGCAGAATATTATATTCATAAAGTAGCAGAAGGTCTTCTAAGAACTAAGCCAACACAGGAATGGAGAAAGGAGATTCAGGGATAGGGATGATTGCAATTAGGGATACAGACAGTAGGCAAGAGGAGGCAGGAATATATTGGAGAAAACTGGCAAATGAACCAAGGTACTAGGAGGAAATAACTGGAGAGGGAAAGGTAATAAAATGGGAAGATGCCAATAACTTATTTGGACTGCAGGCTAAACATTGCCTTCCATATCAGGAATTGAAACCAGAGTATAGGCAAAGAGAAAGAAATAGGGGATCCTAAATGAAAGACCAGCACTGGTAGACTTTTTAGTAGAATCTAGAACAGAAGTTGCCATTAAGAAAGGAATAATTAGTAGAGCATATAAAATATTGAATGATAACTATAAGAATCAATAAGAGGAGGTTAGGAAGGACTGGGAAGAGAGATTAGATAAGCAATTCATAAAGAAGCAATGGGGGGATATATGTATGTTTCCCAAATATGCAACAAAATCTAGAATATTTCAGATCTTTGCCTGAAAATGCTTACATAGGTATTTTTATACCCCAAACAGACTTCAACTAATTTTTCCTCAGGTGGTAAGCAAATGTTGGGGAGGGTGTGAAGGGGCAGAAAAAGGTAATTGAGAACAGATTTTCTGGGAGTGTAATGAGTTAGAAAAGAGTGTAAAGAGAGATTGGAAAAGCAATTTGCAAGAGAACAATGGGAGGACATCCAGTATGGCTCTCAAGTATGCCAAGAAGGTTTAGGATCTTTGGTTGGAAGTGTTTGCTTAGCTATTTTTACACCCAAGCAGACTTCAAAGAATTTTTCCTCAAGGAGACAGTAAATGTTGAAGGTGTGATGATGAAGAAAGAGATAACTGAAAATATGTGTTATGGAAGTGTAATGAGAGGGGAGATTTAAAAAATTCCCTACAGAGTACTCTGTCAAAAACATTGGGTGAAAAGATGGCTATAACTAAGGATATGATTTTTTGAGCAAGAACATGGGATCTAAATTGCTTGTACTTAGTAAGGCCTTATTAAGTTTAATTCTGTTGGCTGCCAAAAGAGCAATTCCTAGAAAATGGAAATCAAACTCTAAACCAACTGTATTTGAAGTATTAAATATAACAAAAACGACAAAATAACTGGTAGCTAGATCTTTACAAAGGGAAGGAGCAAATTAGATATAAATGAATGGAAATTGTGGGAACAGTATATGCATAATAATGCTTAGGAGGAGGAGGGGTGAAGTTTAAGAGAAGACAGGAATTCAGCAATTTATGTACTGCTGAACAGATGATAATTACAGAGAAAAGATTTGTAACATACAGTGTATGTAAATGGAAAAATATTAATATGGTTTGTTTCCATTAATGTATGTTTTCCTGGGTCTTAAGTGATAATTTAATAAAGGTGTTTAAAAAAAAACATTAAAACAATAATGATTATCTATGTCACACAGCCTTATCAAGTCTTTACAAATAGGTGGGGAAGAAGTGGAGGCAGTGCTTGATTTTATTCTGGTCTCAAAGATCTCTGCAAATGGGAATTGCAGCTACAATATTAAAAGATACATTATTGTGAAGAAAGTTGGAGCAGATTTGAATAAGATATTAAACAGCAAAGACATTCCACTAGAACTGTAGTTAGGTTATCTGGTGCCCTGTGCGGTCACCCCCATCTATTCAAAATTAAGGAAACAAATGGTCTTCTTGGATTTCCTCTTGAGGACCAGAATAAAAGGGTCTCATCTTCTACTCTGAAACTGTACTTAAAATGTTGCAAACTTCTTACTATAAATGTAACGAGAAGCTTGCTACAGTTATATTACCATATACTATTGGGTTCAACTATGACTGCAAAAGCAGTATTGGCACTCATTTATGAATGCCAGTACTGCGATCCTGAACCATCAACACCTGTTAGTTATGGACCCCAACACCTTGTGTTCAGGGCAGTTTCTCCCTTGTCCTGCCTTAGTTATACTTCTACATCATACTGACAACAAAAGTCTGTTATTCAGAGCTACGTTTTTCTGAGTGAAAACATGGCTGTGAGATATAGACTACAAGTAATGTATGCCAGAAAATTGATGTTTCTGAACTGTAACTTTGGACAAAATTTCTGAGAATTCCATGAAATGCAAAAAGATCAAATCAGCCAATACTTAAGGAAATTAACTCAGACTGTTCACTGGATGCTCTGATAGTAAAAGTAAATCTCATGTACTTTAGTCACAAAATGCAAAAACAGGATTCACTGTAGAAGGCACTGATTCTGACAGTGATTGAAGGTAAAGGAACGTATGTTCTTGAATAGCAAAATCCCATGGCATCGATCTATTGAAAAGAGTAAAGGTTCTCTATTATATAGATATTTACATATTTGCATAGTTACAATTACATTAAATGTACATTCCTCCATCATTTACAATTTTTTTTGTTTCAAATTGGTATAGAGACCCACTCTTTTTTTCCATAACCACCTTTTGATTTTTCATATTATGTTTGATAATATCCAGTTTCCATTAAACATAATCTCATTCAGTCTTTCATTCCATATTATCCATACAATACAAAACATTTTTCTATTCAACTTTGTAACATATTTCTTACTACATTTCCGATAAAATCCATATTCAATTATATCCATATTTATCTGTTTATAATCTCGTAATTTTGTCTTTTCAATTATTTTTTCTCATAAATTTTTGGAGCTTTTCTCCCCAGGCCTCTGCTAAAAATGGACTTCTACCCAGTTGGACTTTCCTGGTAATCAAATGTTAACTATTTTACATATTAAAAAACATGATCTGCCATTTCTAATTCACCACAAAAATGATATGTCCTTTCATTTACTTTTTTATTTGTTTTATGGCTTTTGTTTTTACTTCTGTTAGATGTTCCCATGTGTTCATGCAGTAATTTTGCATCATTATATTTTTATATCATATTTTCCTGTTTTTCTTGTATCCCCTCTATACTTAATTTCCACATTTTTATTTTGTCTTGCTACATCTTTATTTCTTCATTTCTCCATTTTCTCTCCCTTTTATTCAGTTTGATTAATTTCCATTCCCTTACATATTTTCTTAAATATTCTTACTACCAACAGGTCTTCTTTTCCATTTATCCATTTTAACACTCTATATAGATTAAATGAAGCCCCATATACTATAGGAGTCAATAAACCCAACCTCCCATCCTCATTTCCACATATAACACTCCTCTTTTAACTGAGTTTAACCTAGACCCCCATATAAATCTAAAGATTATTTCAAGAAATTGTTTCTCCAATTCTGTTGGCATCATATATACATTAGTTATACATGATATTTTCCCATCCATATTGTATTAATTAAATGTAATTTCTTCTTAAATACAAGCTATATCTGTTCCTTTTTATTCTTTAAAAAAATTCTCCCATTGTTCATCTGATATAGAACATTCACCACAATCAATTCCTAATACTGAAATCTTTTTTCTTCCAAATTGATTTTCCCAAATGTTCATCTACAAAACACTTACATTTCCCCTACTCATTATTTATCCAAATTCTTGCAATTTCATATGCACATATATAATTACCTATTTAATTTTCTCTCTATTCTTAGCTATGTCTTAAGACATAATAATTGGATATGAAATGTCTATTCCCTGTATATACTTAACTTTTTTTTTTTTAATTTTTTCATTTATCTCTTTTACTACACAATTCATGACCATTACAAACAAAATACTACTCATGGGACGTCCTTGTGTTAAACCTCTAGTCATTTTAATTTCTTCACTTAGCCAACGATTTACTAGGATCTCAATATTAGAATTTTATATACTGCCTCACATACTTTTCTTACTTGCATACTATAATTATATTCTTCCATTAAAACCTGCAGTAGTGGTGCTGCGGTAGCATTGTTGCCTCACAGCAAGACGTTGTTGCATTCCATTCTCAGCTAGAGTGTCTTCTGTGTGGAGGCATGCGTGAATGGGCATGCCTTTGTTGAAGGTTGTGCGTCAGGGCTGGTAACTTGGCACATAAAAATCCACTACCAAACATTAGCGGACCGGAGTTCTGCTGTAATGACCCCTAACCGGGATAAGCCAAAAGACACAACAACATCATTTGCCATAATGTTTCATGCTCTATTGAATCAAATGTTTTACTTATATCAGCCACCATTATGTTTGCTTCTTTTTGTTCTTTTCTAATATCATTCACCATTCCCATAATTATCATTAATAATGCTTGGCTTCCTTTTCCTTTAATCCCATAAATGCCTTCATCCATTGCATAATTCAATTTATGTTCTAATTTTTTTGCATTAGCTTCATAAATAACTTATAATCAGTATTGTTTAACTTTACTGGCCTCTATTTTTTTATTCCAGTCTTCTACCTTTTTTTCTAAATAAATCTTATAACCCCCCCTACATATTTCTGCATAACAAATATTGACTTTTAGCCATTCGTTAAATACTTTCCCCAACATTTCTTTCTGCCATTGTTTCAAATTCTTATACATTAAATATCCTAAACCATCTGGTACTGCTGCTGAACTTATATTTATTGTCTTCATTACCAAATATAAATCCATAATTGTTATTTGCTTTTCCAAGTCTTTATTCATTTCTTCTGTAAATTGCTTCATCCTCCAATTATTTTTTCTATTTCTATCTACATAGCCAAATGATCTGAAAATCCTGTTTCGACTGCAACGTCTGCCACTGTTCTTATAGTTTAGATATCGAAAAATAATCTATTTCTGCTTTTAATTTTCCTCTTCTATATGTATTTTATTCAAATGCCGTAACTCTATATTCCCAAATATTACTATTTCTTCCATTATTTTAGCTGACATTTCTTTTCTGCTTTTTTGTCTTGTCACAATTAAAATATCCTGTTATTAGAATGTCCATATTTACTGTAACATAGTCCAGCATTTCTTAAAATAATGTTTCTCTTTCTTTACATATTACATTGCTATAAGTCAATACATTTTCCCTTTCCACCTAGTCAAATACTGTTAATCTTCCTAGCCTGACTAAAGTATAATCCCAAATTTTTATTCCCATTCTATATAATATACCTATAGTTGAACATATTTCTGTACCCAAATTCCATATTATTCCTCCAGTTCATAAAGTCTGTTCTTTTTCTTCTTTAGTTAAACCCCTAACATTCTCTAAAAATTTTAAATCTACCTCACACTTACTACACCATTCTAACACCCCAATCCTACATTGATAGATAAAATTCTAATATTATTTGCTTCCATTCTTCTTAATTTGCAATAAATTTAGCTTTTTCCTTTCTTTTTTACCTTCAAACCCACACTGTGAGATTTTCTTTTCCTGTCTTTAACTCTTTTTCAAATGGAATTTTCATCTTCTCCATCACTAACCTCTGATCCACTTCCCCTTTCTCTTTCTCATTTTTGTTTATTAATCACATTTTTATCTTGTATATTACTGTCATTACTTTCCCTTTTATCTTTTTGTTGGTCTTCCTGTTGCAATTGTTCTTTATTATTTACCTCTTCTCTAATCTGTCCCTCTATAGTAAGTTCTGAACTTTCCTCTTTCTCACAATCCATCCATAAATGTCCTGTTTGTTTGCATTTATAACATTTCTTTTCATATTTTCTAGCATCATGACCAGTGTCCTTGAATAAACAACATTTCTTCTTATTACAATTACTTACAACATGTCCCTTCCTCCCAAAAAACATGATTTTGGTTGTACTGAATATTTAACAAGAACTATATGACCTTCAACATTAATCATACTAGGAATACATGCAATTTTTCCATTTTCCAAATCACATTACAAACCCAAGATCCTGTCCAAAGTAATCTATTATCAAACACTTTAGAAACTTCCTTCACTTCTTTGCAAAAGTCCTTTAATAAATATTTTAACAGTTTCTCTTTCAATTTCTGTTCAAAGTTATATATTAACTTTTTTTGTGCGTCACGAAAAAAAAACTCTTTACAATGTATTTATTCCATGGATACATTTATTTTTTCATATTATCCCAAAAAAATCTAATATTGTAGCAGTCTCAAAGAAAATGCCACAATAACTGTCTTTTGAAATCAGAATACACACTTTTACCTCTTGTACCTTGATTCCTAAAAGCACAATTATCTTGCCCCATATTTCATACCTGTCCATTTCTAGTTCTTCTCTTTTCTGAATTCTAGCAACAAACTTCTTTGTTTCCATTTCTTTTGTGTTCTTCCTTCTGTTCTCTGACAACTTCTACTAATGTCTTTCTCTTAAGTGCATGTCCCTCTTCTGTATGAATCCTTCCCATCATTTCTCCCCAATATACATCCTTCCCTGTCTCTGGCTCACTCTGGTCTCTCTCATGATTCCCCACTCCAAATCTCTCCTCCTGCTTTTCCAAAAGCAAATCTGAAGAGTCAGCATTCACCTCTACTCAACACTCTTATCTCACCATGTTTTGTATGCAATTCTCCTGGCCGCCACTGCACCAAGAACAGAATGGACACACTCACAAGTCAGCTGCATGCACAGCAAGTGTTGTAGCAGTTGGAGAAGTTTCCCAATGCCCTGACCAAATTTCCTCTGGTAATATAAATACCACATTGTGTCTCCCATGATAAGAGGCCTACTAGTCTAGAGGACTAACCCAGTCAACAAAGGATGAATAAAAATACAACAAATAATACAACCAATAATTTGCACATCAAGACCAGATAGGCAAGATATTTCGCCTTCTATTTGATTACATACACAGAATAAATCAACAAATTTTAAGCACTCATGATACCTCTCAGTGGAGACTGGATGTACAATATCTCAGCTCCTCTGTGTTCAAGATATTTCATAAAAACCTACTAGAGAAGTGGAGGTTTGGTAACTATTGGGAGACCATTCCACAAGTACAGAAAAAAGTGGGGCCTCTAGATGCCCTTTCACTAAACAGTGAAGGGATATGTTTAGAAAGGAAAACAGAAAAAAAAGAATCCTGACTTGCCCTCTGAAAGATATTTTGATCTTACTCTATGCAGCCATGTAGCTTGAAAAACACTTATGCAGGTAAGCTATCTAAGCCATGGAAATCAGGTCAAATGTTTTGTTAAGTTATGTGAAAAATATGTCTCTCACAAGGTACCACAAATCAGCACATTTATTTTTCAGATATAAAGCTAACTGCTGCAGATTTTATGCCATTTCTGTTATGAACACCTATTTTGATAGTTTTCAAATTATACTTTTTTGCTTATAAGTATCCCAATATTGTCATGTTAGTGCCTCTCAGGTGCTGTGCAAGGTGTTAATTTTCATTGGTGGCTATCAGGATAATAGAGCTAACCCACTATCAAAAGAGTAAAGCTGAACTCTTGCAAGTCAATTTATCATTTCTTATCTAGGTAAAAGGACTGGCTCAAAGAAAATTTTCAGCTGTGACACAGAGAGTACAAATTACATAGCATTGTTAAGTGGTAGATATGCAGTAAACTCTCAGTTAACTAGCACCTATGGGGACTGGTAGATGCCGGATAACTGTAGTTTCTGGTTGCTTGAGAGTTACTATTAAAATAGGCCTGAATAATACTATACCCTATACTATTTGTTTGGTTTGATTTGTTCTCAGGTTGGGGAGAAAGGGAATTTATTCCTATCTTTCTTTATAAAACTCTAAAAATGTAAGGTATGTTTCTGCAGAGGGGGGGGCAGAAAGCACAACACATGAAAATTGTACTATATTTTTTTGATTTTTTTCCCCGGTTGCTTGAGAGTGTTGGTCGCTTGAGTTCCAGTTAACTCAGAGTTTACTGCACATTTTATAGTGAAATACAGTCAGTAGCAAGCATAATACGCATGCACAGAATAAGTAAACTGAATCCAGGTAATAAAAAGTGGAGTCATTCCTATCAATAAACCAAGGCAAAAGCTTTTAAAACAAATAGAGTAACAGTATGGCAAATTAGATTACCAAATAAGCAACATGTACTGGTAAAACAAATGGAGAAATTTATACAAGAATAGTATCCATGACCTGTAAACAGAGGTACTAGTAATGCAATCATCATTATTAATCCCCCTTCTCCTATTTTTTTTTTTTACGTGGTCAGGTTATTGTGTCAGCTGTCACCACCTCTCTCTCCATTCAGTATCACTCTCCTACCTTCTTTGACTGTCATGCCTTTCACAGGTCTTCTCTTTTGCAATCTATCCATGTCTTGGCTGGCTACTGTCATTTACTCGTCTTCTTTCCTGTCACTCAAATCTGTTGTACCACATCATGATCTCCTTTCTTGTACATGTGAATAAATCACCATAATCTGTTCTCCTTGACCTTCTCTGCAGCTGGGACTACTTTGACTTCAGCTGTGATGTCCTCATTTCTTACTACTACTACACATCTCAGCCATTTCATCTTCATTTCCTTAAACATCCTTAGCTACTTCTTCTTCACTAACCAGGTTTCTGTGCCATACAGAAGATCTGGATGTATCACTATTTTTGTGCACTTCGCAATTCAGTTCCTTTGGAATTCTTCTGTGACTCACTACCGCTGACTTTGTGCCTGTGATTTCATCTTTGACTCCCCCCCCCCCCTTTCAGACTCAATAACTACATTCCTTGATACTTGTAGCTGTTAACTATTCCATTATTTTCCCTTCTGTTTTAATGTTCAGCTTCTTTTGATTTCCCTTATTTGCTGCCATAACCACTATCTTCAGTTTTATATTCCATAGCATTTGCTGAAGTTCGTGTTCAGAGTCTGCTTGTAGTGCTACAAGAACAGAAGTAACTCAAAAAACTAACCACCCTGATGGAATCCAAATGTAAACATGTTGTATGTACAACAAATGAAAATAAAAGTTGTAGCCAAGATTAGGAAGTGCTATGCTCAACATGGAAAAACACTCTCATCAATCTAAACAAACAACTAAGAGGGCAAATTAAGTCTACTAAAGCCAAATTTGGGTAAAAATGGCCACCCAGGCAAAGGACAACCACAAGGCTTTCTTCAGCTGTGTTTAAAACTTCAAAGGCAGCACACAGCAGTATACAGAACTGATTGTACAAAGAGCTACCTACATGGAGCTGGAAGATGTAACAAATCTTCTGAGTGACAAATTCAGCTTATATTTAGCCCCCCCTCCCCTGGCCATTCCAGAGGAAATACTATTAAATACCCTCCCCCAACTATCAGTAGGGAGCAGGGCCTGGATGTGCTCTCTAAGGCCAAAAACACTGCATTGATGGACCATGATAATACTGCAAGATGCCTCCTAAGCAGCCTGAAACTTGACCTGTTGGGATCATTGGAGACCCTATTTAACCACAGCCTCCAGAAAGGCTTTGTGCCACATGAATGGAGAACTGCTGCAGTCATCCCACTTCACAAAGTTGGGCCATCAGTGAGCCCAGGAACTACAGACCCATGACTCTAACTAGTCTTGTATACAAAGGCATGAAAAGAATTATTATGGATATAATTAATAAGGACATAGAAAACCGTCAAGCACTAGAACCAACACAGTTTGGTTTTGTCAAGGGTAGATTATGCTTACTGAACCTGGTGGACTTCTTTGAGAAGGTCACCAAGGCAATGGATGAAAGCAAAAAGGTGCATACTGCATACCTTGACCAGGGTAAGGCATTTGATACAATACCTTACTTGGGCATTGTAAACAAACTCGAGAATATAGGCATAAACCCCTGTGTTATGCACTAGATATCCAGACAGTTCTCAGATTGTACACGGGAAATTAGGATAGAGGAGACTAACTCCACAAAGAGGCTGGTCACTGGAAGACCTCCTTGGAGCTTTGTGCTGGGTACGCTCCTTTTTGGTATCTACTTCACAGATGTCAAGGCCAATGACAAGGGCCTCTTGCTGACCAAGTTTCCAAATGGTTACAAACCAGGAGCAGTGAAACTCAAGACATTAATATCCTACAGGAAGGATTAACACAGACAAATGAATGATGCCAAAGCCAATGCTTAAAACCAATGTGAAGAAATGCATAATAGTACCCTTTGGTAAGTCATCCACCCTAGGAAATTATCTCATCAGTAACACACCCCTAAGACTAGAACCATTAGTCAGGGATTTAGTACATATGTAAGGGTATGGTATCAAGGTCCAAGGAAGTCATTATTCCATTGTGTTTGGCCCACATAAAACTCATCATTGCATAAAATGCCCCCTTTGTTTTGTACCAGACCAGGCAAATGCAACAATGGATCATCCACAGAGATTCCTCACAAAAAGAATACAGGGGATAAACAGCATGTCCTGTGCAGATCACCTCAAAGCCCTGTCCCTATCTTGTTTCCAACAGACTGTTAGGAAGCAATTTATGCCTAGCATACAAGACATCCCTGGATCCAGCTCTGATGGACCTTAGTATATCTGCAAAATGAATAGCATCAGAATTATTCGATCTGGGGATTTAAACTTTGATTGTGACATAAATAGGACATGCTGGAGGGACAGGTATGTGTCTCAGAGAATTCCCCTTTTCTGGAACAGGCTTCCCATCCATGTGAATTACTGCTTCTTCCTAATCCTATTCAAGAGAAAACAGGGCCAGTAAATGGGAAATTGGAAATACACCCTGGATCTATCACCTATGTCTATAATGGACAGAGGCAGCCTGGAAATCCTGTCCTAGCTTACATATACCCCTTAGACTAATTTCTGTGGTACATAAAATTGGGATGCTTGGCTAGGCTTATAAAGGCCCGAGTGGTTATTAGCCTAGTATACACCTATGAACCTATCTTTATAGATCTGCATAAGACATCTTTGTTAACCTGTCTCCTCCAGCCTGTTTGCTGATGTAGTCCATTACCAGTAGGAACAGGAGTAGGCTCAGACATGAACTCTGCTGCACAGCTACTACCATGGGAACCCTTCTGTGAGTCCAAACACTGCATTTGTGTAATTTGGTTTTGTATATAGCTTACACCAATTTTACCAGTATTTCTGAGACTTTAAACCATTGCAGGACTGCCCACATCAGCTTTCTTGGGACCTTGATATATGCTTTCCATATCTAGTTTTTCCCAAGTAGTCTGCTTTCTCATTTCCCACTTCTCCACTGTCTCACAGCAAACATCGGGTTAGTTGTACTGCATCTTGATCTGAATCTGAACTGCTCATCTCTAATACTAATTTTTAATAGTCTGAGTATTCATCAATCATTGTCTTCAACAATTTTATACAGTGTGACAGGAGCTGGATATCTCCGTACTGTCAGCAGTTGTGAATATGCCCTTTGATCTTGTACAATGACATTAGAATGCTTATTCTCCAGTCATTCTGGATATGGATATCCATAGCATAATGGATATCTTCCAGAGCCATTTCTTCTTTAATGTATCCAATGTCTTATTCATTTCTGCTGTTTTTTCACCTTAGCTTTCAACATTCCCAGATTTCATATTTCTTAGGATACTTCGTACTTCCTCTAGGATGTGTTCTCCTTTCTCTCTCATTGTAGGCCGTGCTTGTGGCAGTACAACTTGTGTAGGGTTTTCTTCATTCAAAAGCTTCTTGAAGTACTCCTTCCACCTGTCCTTCATGTCCTCTGGATTGGTGAACCAGTCATTAACTGTGTCCCTTACGAATGGCATCTACAGACTTGTCTTTGTTGTACTGTTGCTGCCTTGCTTCTTTATGCCATTTGTTGACTTACTTTCCAGAAGATGGAATTTTTTTTTTCTGATGTCTTGTTCTTTGCCATTGTGACTGCTCTATTAGCCTGTTTATTAACCACCAGGACTCCTTCTTAGCATTATGCATCTTTTCTGTTTCCCACTTCTTCCTGAATTCCTTTGTTTTGATAACTTTCTGGACTTCTATATTCTGCCACCAACTGTCCTGCAACTGCTGCCTGAATTTCCTCTTTTCCTCAGCATTGCAGAAGGGCTGTAAACCACAGGTTGAGATCATGAAGACTGCTCCAGCTTTACACTGGATTCTGACAGTAAGGAATCTGTTAATGATTCTGATGACCACTCGTGTTATTCAGAAGACATTCTCACACAATTCCCACATTATTTCTAGTCCATTCTCCCCCTGAGTAGACTCTGGATTCCTGGCCTAGAAACGTCATTGCACTACCCTTCCATCTTGTGTCTTGGATACACAGGACATCCTTTCTCCTCCTTATCATCATGTCATCCACTTCCAAGCTGCATCACATCAGTGGACCTGTATTCAGTGCTGCAGTCCTTAGTTAATTTTTGTTAGGGCAATTTACTTTATATTCAGCATTTAATCAACAGAGGTATTCCAGATAACCATATGTGAACAAATGGACACTAGCCAGTCAGTAACTTACTGACCCATGGCTGCTAGACTTCATAGCAAGCACACAAACTAGCTAACAGGGGTACATAGACCCCCTTCATCATTAGCATGGATCCCTGGCATAGGTCAAAGTAAACCAAATTCTGAACCCATTTATCACTAGCAAATAACCTTGTCCCTTTTTTGGCAGCATTACGCAACATGACTACATTACCTAACTACAAATCTTACATCGTCAAGTGTCTAAACCTGGTGGATATCAATGCAACAACTAAATGTTCTGAAGTAAGACCATCAGCTAGGAAACAATAAGTAATATCACTCAGTTCTTAGGAAGAAGTTCTGAATTAAGGGCATAAGGAAAGGAAAGATGGTAGTAGAGAGAATGGAAGAAGTATATTAAAGAAAGTACAGCTGTGTGAAGTACTAATCATATGACATTAGAAGTTTGACCAGAGGGATCACTGGTAGTCATATTCCATATGATGGGTTTCTTCTCCGGCCAGAATTACAGAACAGTACTGATGTCTTCTGCTCAGGTTTCATCTAAGAGCATGAGCTGGAACATGACTTTAAATGAGACTGTAACATGTGCCACCCTCTGTTCATGTTTGTACCTGGAACCCACCAAAAAATGTAACTATACCTCCAAAGGTTTAAGGGAATGGAAAGTATAGGAGGAACCCCAAAACCTACTACTGTCACTTTACACTACTTTTAAACCGACTGGAAAAAATGAAAATTCCGTTTAAAACTATGTTACAGTCTTGAGACAGGCCATTAGAACAAACCACTCTTAGCTTTAAAATAACTTTCCCGAACAGGAAACTAATAAACCATCAACAAAATTAAGAAAATGGAAGTTTTTCCCCCAAAGGGAACTTATCTGTCCGGCAAAGGAAAGCAAAAGCCAACCATCGATCACTGAAAGCCTCGGAGGAGTGTGGTTTTCAGTGGCAGTAAACCTCTGAAGCACTTTGTACCAGGACTTGTCTTTTACTTAGCTCAGCTCGAGCTGCTTGACAGTATGGGCACATGGAAGGAGACCTGAAGCTTTAGAAGCTGGCTGGCTGTTATATCCTTGGCAGGCTATATCCCATATAGCTAAGGGTACTGCAGCAGTGATCAATATGATGAACATCCTAAAACCCTCCCAAAGAAGCTCCTGGACTCCTTATGTCGCCGTACTTAATGTGCAGAAAGTAGGGAAAGCATAAGGTCCAAGCTCCTGGACACCTTATGTCAAAGTACTTAATGTGCAGAAGGAGTAGGGAAAGCGTAAGGTCCTTTACACTAAGTAGACAACAATGTACAACATTACACAACAGAAGTCACCTCTTCAGCCCATGACATGGTGACCTGAGAGACCTCAGAAACCAGCAGGACCAAACTCTGTTTATAAAACTTATAAAAAGGGATAGCTCACAGAAGGTATGGAATAATAACAGAGGAGCCATGTGCTGATGCTTCTACTGCAACACTGATCCCTGTACTCAAGCACTATAAACAAATATGCACTGAAATGAGAAGCCATCAGTGGTGTAGCATACTGTGCAGACTGGCGGCTTCTCATTTCAGTGCTTATCTGTTTATAGTTCTTGTTTTTGCATTGGGTTCTCCTTTACTTTTCATTTCTTGTACTCAAGCACCTCACACTTCACCATCATCATCATGGGGTCAGGGTGTTGTGTCAATTGTAGCCATCTCTTTAAGTTTAATGCCACTCTACTACCATCTTCAACAGTCACAACTGACTGTTGCAGGTCTCTCAGACAATCCATCCATTTCTTTGCTGGACACCTTCATTTCCACTAGCCTTCTTTTTGTCTGTCCCAAATCTTCTCTGCTAGATTGTCTTCTGCTTTTCTGTACATGTGAACAAACCACTGTAATCTGTTTTCTTTGACCTACTCTGCAATTGGAGCTACTTTGGCTTCTGCTCTGATGTCCTGTTTTCTTTGTCCATCTAACAGTGTGCATCCCGCCACCTGTTTCAGGCAATTTATCTCCCTCACCTCAAGCTTCCTCAATTGCTCTGCTTTTATCTCCCAGGTTTCTGTACCATACAGTAGTACTGGTCACACCAATGTTTTGTACACCTTACTTATCAGCTTCTCTGCCATTCTTCTGTCATACACTACTACTGCCACTCTGTGCAATTTGGCTGGAGCCTCTCTGTTTCTAGCTCTGGCCTCCTCATTCAGGCTTCCCTTCTTCTCCACTATCCCTCGCACATACTTGAAGCAGTTTACCTGTTCCACTATTTCCCTTCTATCTCAATAATTATCTTCTTCTTATTTCAGCCATTTGGTGCCCTTACAACATTTAATCTGTACTCAGTTTCATTCCATGCTTCTTCAGTTTTGCATTCCATTCCCCTATACTTTGCTGAAGTTCTTATTTAGAGTCTGTCTGTTATACCAGATTGTCTGCACTCCACCATGCTCATATGGATCACTGCTGGTGTTTTTATGCCACACGATGGGAGAACACCAGACAGTATGAAAGGACCAGACTCCAGACTTAACGAGACTACCACATTCATTTCTGCACCACTGCCGCAAAGTGTGCCGCACTCCTAGTCTGAATGAGGTCTATGTGGCTGCCTCACTAATACTTTGTGTAGAGGCATTCTTGAAGAAAATAACTGTGGTGGCAGCTGCCTTATTAGAATGTGCCCTGGCCTTACCAACCAGCATTATCCATGATGATCACACAGAAAAATGCAATTAGCCAAACTCTTGGTTAGAGTCTATTTTGATGTTGGCGTACCCTGTTTTCCTAGTATAAAACAGAATAGCTACTCTGACAGCCTAGTGTTGTTGGTCCTGTTAGTATAGTGCCTGTTAGTATAGTGTCTGAGTTGTCTGTGAACATTAATCTCATGCAGAATAGTGTGTCTTATGAAAAGGAAATGAAGTGATGGCTACCAAGTAACAAATTAGGTCAGAAGGTGATTGCATCAACTTTTCTATGACAAAGTTCAAATCCCAGAGAAGGTTGGGACTCCCAAAGGTATGAAGTGGATGGCATCCCTGAAGAACAGACTCACAATGGAATTGATTGAAATCTGAATGGTTTAGGTGAAAACAAGCTAAAATAGTGGCTATTTACACTTTCACAAATGGAAAGACAAGTTCTTTAGAAAGCATTTTACTGCAGAATGTCTGGAATGGTGGCTTAACCAAGGTTCGTTCTTTGGCTGCTGCACCATGCCAAGAACCATTTTCACTTCTCCAAGTTAACTTTTGTCCTCTTAGATGGTGTCAACCACCTGCTGGAAGAGTAAGTGCTTCTCTGATACTAATCCAAAATCATACTCTCAATCTGGGAGCCTTACGTTTAAGTGCGTTCTTCCTGAGTCAGAAGGATCACACTTGGTAGGACCATGGATCCCCCTTAGGCCATCTGAAGAAACTTGGAGAACTGCATCTAAATTGCCCAGAAGGGAGTTATGTATAGTACATGGAGTATTCTTTGCTTCAGCTAAGACTTTAGGGATTAAGGCAAAGATGGGAGGGCAAACGGCAGTCATTGGTTTCACCTAATGGAGGAGGCAGCTATTGTCTGTGCCTCTCTGCATGCATGAAGTGAACATAACTGAGGGAATTATTTTCTTTGACTGTAAACAGGTATAGTCGTGACATCTCTAACTTTCTTGTTCTCCCCAGGAATACTTGTCTGTTTAACTTCTATTTATGTAATCCATCAAGTTTCTGTTCAAGTAGCCTGCTTGGCTATTCTTCCTGGAACAGACATTGCTAGGTATATCCTCATGCCAATGACCAGGTCTCAGGCTTTCATGGTTAGTTTGCAGCAGGGGTATGAGTTGGTGCTCCTTGATATTACATCACTATGTTACGCGTGATGACAGTGATGCTCCACAGCAGAGTGTTATGCTGAAGGCCTTGAGAGTACATGCCATTGATATAATGTCTCCTAAATTTACTTTTACATTTAATTCATTTAATTTATTCTTTACTCAGCCCTCAGTAGGCCAGTCGTTGAATACAGCCTAATTTGTCATGTATCTGTCCATACACATGCAGCAACTGGAACATTCTCAGAGATACCGTACTAAAAGGATACAGAGTCTAAACAACATGCCCTACATGGACTGACTCATAGCCCTGTCACTATACTCGATATCCTACAGACTGCTAAGAGGTGACCTGTCTCTGCCATACAAGGCATCCTCTGACCTATTATTGATGGATTTTACTGCCCATCAGCAAGTCCAGTGGTATCAGATGTATTTTATCTAGGGATCTAATCCTCTTCTGTAACATCAACAAAACAATTTGGAGGGACAGGTGTATCTTGCAGAGGATACCACTGCTCTGGAATAGACTAGACTCCTTACTCACATTTAACAAATTTCATCCACATCCATATTCAACCCAGCCACTGGGGATACACAAGCCAGTGCATTTCTTTGTTCCGGTCCCAAGCCCGGATAAATGGGGAGGGTTGTGTCAGGAAGGGCATCCAGCGTACAAATTCTGCCACATAACTTATGGTGCAGAAATTTCATATTTCAATACCGGATCAGTCGAGGCCCGGGTTAACAACGACTGCCACCAGTACTGCTAGCCAACAGGGTGCTGGCGGAAATTGGGCTACTGTTGGCCGAAGGAGAAGAGGAGGGCGAAGGCAGGAAGAGAGGAGGAAGGTTAGGAGTGTAGCAGTGAGGGTAGGAACTTTGAATGTTGGCAGTATAACTGTTTTTAGGAAGAGAGCTAGCTGATATGATGGAGAGAAGGAAGGTTGATATATTGTGCGCGCAAGAGACCAGATGGAAGGGAAGTAAGGCCAGGTGTTTAGGAAATGGGTTCAAATTGTTCTATCATGGTGTGGATGGCAGGAGAAATGGGGTAGGGGTTATACTAAAGGAACAATATGCCAAGAGTGTTTTAGACATGAAGAGAGTGTCTGACAGAGTGATGTTTATGAAGCTCGAAATTGATGGTGTAATGATGAATGTTGTCAGTTTATATGCTCCACAAGTTGGGTGTGCGATGGATGAGAAAGAGAAATTTTGGAGTGAGTTGGATGAAGTTGTGGTGAGTGTACCCAAAGGTGAGAGACTAGTGATTGGAGCGGACTTTAATGGGCATGTTGGTGAAGTGAACAGAGGGGATGAGGAAGTGATGGGTAGGTATGGTATTAAGGAGAGGAATGCAGAAGGTCAGATGATTGTAGATTTTGCGAAAAGGATGGACACGGCTGTGGTGAATACATATTTTAAGAAGAGGGAGGAGCATAGAGTGACGTACAAGAGTGGAGCAAGATGCACACAGGTGGATTATATCCTATGTAGGAGGGCCAGTCTGAAGGAGATTGGAGACTGTAAAGTGGTGGCAGGAGAAAGTGTAGTTAAGCAGCATAGAATGGTGGTTTGTAGGATGACGTTGGTGATCAAGAAGAGGAGGAGGAGTGTGAAAGCAGTGCCAAGGATTAAATGGTGGAAGTTAAAAAAGGGTGATTGTGAAGTGGAGTTTAGGGAAGAGTTAAGACAGGCACTGGGAGGCAGTGGAGAGTTACCGAATAGCTGGGTAACTACAGCAGAACTAGTAAGGGAGACTGCTAGAAAGGTGCTTGGTGTGACATATGGACAGAGGAAGGAGGACAAGGAGACCTGGTGGTGGAATGAGGAAGTACAGGAGAGTATACAGAGGAAGAGGCTGGTGAAGAAGAAGTGGGATTGTCAAAGAGATGAAGAAAGTAGACATGAGTATAAGGAGATGAGGCACATGGCAAAGAGAGGGGTGACGAAAGCTAAGGATAAGGCGTATGGAGAGTTGTATGAGAGATTGGACACTAAAGAGGGAGAAAAGGACCTATACTGATTGGCTAGACAGAGGCACAGAGCTGAGAAAGATGTGCAGCAAGTAAGGGTGATAAAGGATAGTGAGGGAAAGGTACTCACAAGGGAGGAGAGTGTGTTGAGTAGATGGAAAGAGTATTTTGAGAGGCTGATGAATGAAGAGAATGAGAGAGAGAAGGTTGGATGATGTGGGGATAGTGAATCAGGAAGTGAAACAGATTACCAAGGAGGAAGTAAGGACAGCTATGAAGAGGATGAAGAATGGAAAGGCTGTTGGCCCAGATGACATCCCAATGGAAGCATGGAGGTGCTTAGGAGAAATGGCAGTGGAATTTTTAACTAGATTGTTTAATGAAATTTTGGAAAGTCAGAGGATGCCTGAGGAGTGGAGAAAAAGTGTTTTGGTACCTATCTTTAAGAATAAGGGTGATGTGCAGAGCTGCAGTAACTACAGAGGGATAAAATTGATCAGTCACAGCCTGAAGTTATGGGAGAGAGTAGAAGAAGCTAGGTTAAGAAGGGAGGTGATGATTAGTGATCAGCAGTATGGTTTCATGCCAGGAAAGAGCACTACAGATGCGATGTTTGCTCTGAGAGTGTTATTGGAGAAATAGAGGGAAGGTCAGAAGGAGTTGCATTGTGTCTTTGTAGACTTGGAGAAAGCATATGACAGGGTGCCTAGAGAAGAGTTGTGGTATTGTATGAGGAAGTCGGGAATGGCAGAGAAGTATGTAAGAGTGGTACAGGATATGTACGAGGGTATTGCGATAGTGATGAGGACTGCAGTGGGAGTGACAGATCCGTTTAAGGTGGAGGTGGGATTACATCAAGGATCAGCTCCGAGTCCTTTCTTATTTGTAGTGGTGATGGACAGGTTGACAGATGAGATCAGACAGGAGGCCCTGTGGACTTTGATGTTTGCAGATGACATTGTGATCTGTAGTGAGAGTAGGAATCAGGTTGAGGAGACACTGGAGAGGTGGATATATGCTCTAGAGAGCAGAGGAATGAACGTCAGCAGAGCTAAGACAGAATACATGTGTGTAAATGAGAGGGAGGGTAGAAGAATGGTGAGGCTGCAGGGAGTAGAGTTGGTAAAGGTGGACAAGTTTAAGTACTTGGGATCAACAGTTCAGAGTAATGGTGAATGTGGAAGAGAGGTGAAGAAGAGAGTACAGGCAGGGTGGAATGGGTGGAGAAGAGTGTCAGGAGTGATTTGTGACAGATGGGTACCAGTAAGAGTGAAAGGGAAGGTCTACAAGACAGTAGTGAGACCAGCTATGTTATATGGGTTGGAGACAGTGGCATTGACAAAAAGGCAGGAGTTAGAGCTGGATGTGGCAGAGTTAAAGATGTTAAGATTTGCACTCGGTGTGACTAGGATGGATAGGATTAGGAATCAGTATATTAGAGGGTCAGCTCATGTTGGACAGTTTGGAGACAAAGCAAGAGAGACGAGATTGCGTTGATTTGGACATGTGCTGAGGAGGGATGATGGGTATATTGGGAAAAAGATGCTAAGGATGGAGCTGCCAGGTAAGAGGAAGGCCTAGGATAAGGTTTATGGACGTGGTGAGAGAGGACATGCATGCGGTTGGTGTGACAGAGCAAGATGCAGAGGATAGGAAGAAATAGAAAGAGATGATCCGCTGTGGCGACCCCTAATGGGAAAAGCTAAAAGATGATGATGATCCACGTCCATATTCAAGTGCGACTTGGAACTATGGATGGGAAACAGAAAATTTAGCCCAGGACTGCTCCCTGTACTATTAATGGAACTCCTAAATGTTTTATCCCATGCATGGGTTCCCTCAAGTTATCTATGGTATGATTTCAATTATTTTCATTAAAGGTAATATATAATTATTGACCATGGGGTGGGTAGCGCCAATCTCTAACCAAATGGAATAGATTAACTTAAGCACAAAAAGGCAAACTGGCTTGGCTTAAAATGGTCCATAAGGGCAGTTAGCCTAATACTTACCTATGAACATATTTATGGGCCTTTCTATGTCACCTACCCAGATTTCATGTTGCATCATTCAAGGATCACTCATCTAAGGTCAAAATGATCCAAGGTTTTGAAGTACAAGCTTCTTCTGTTGAGGGGATTTCAGGGGATGGGACTGAGGAGAGAATGGAAGACAGTCACAGTTTTCTGTTATCCAAACCAGTTTGATGCTGTTTTACCACTTCCATTGCAGTACTGTTTCTTCTGGAAATTTTTTTTTTTTTAATTGTTCCATGTTTTTTTTTCTCCTATAGAAAGGCCACTATTTGGTCAGATTAATTCTAAAATGCCTCATATGGAACAGCCACTACTTAGCTTTTTTTTTTTTAACTTGTTAAACTCTTCTTGGGAAGTAGCACCAAACAAAAGTCCCTTATCTGGGGTGCATTTAGTAGCTGCTGCTTCACATCTTCAGTCAAGAGCTGACTCTTCAGCTAAACAAGTCACTTGATAACTGTGCCTCAATCTGTCAGCCTAGAATAGCTGTCTGCTGCATCATACCCATATGTTATTGCGTGTTTTGCTTTCTGTCAGGGTGAACTTAGTCATTCTGTCTTTAAAGGACACATACTATGTTTTTTGAGCCATAGCCTCAGCTTGTTTCAGTATGGTGCCTTAGAACTGGTTCATGCGAGTCTGGTACTGTATGGGTCTCACTGCTAGCATGGCAGAAGGATAAACCTATATAGAATCCTGCTTTCTATATCCTTAGAGCATTCAAGGAGGATGCAGCCAATTAAGAAATCCCTGGCTGCCCTCTGGTCTAACAACATATTTTGTAGAGATTCTTATGTTGATTTTGCCCATTATAAAATCTGTCTAGCTGTTCTGGCACTGGTGGCTGAAAATCCAGTTCTAAATTTTAGTGTCAAACAATTCCTCAAATTCTTGTATCACCGGAAGGGTGTCTGATGGTTTGGGCTCCATGCAACCTAGTTTTTTAAAATATCTCTTTCATGCAATTTTTATTTATTTTGCAGGTAAGTAAACTGGCTTACAAAAATCCTATTTTTCCATCATAACCTTATAACAAAAATACAGACTAACAATTAATTCAAAACAATAGTTACAGAGATAAAACAACTGAAACTGGGATATTTAGAAAAGGGTAGGAGCAAATTACACAGAAACGTAAATGGGAATTGTGGGAACAATACATACAGGGGAGGAATGAGGTTTAAAAGAAGGCAGGATTTGAATGAGCTATGTATTATTTGACAATGATTGGGTAGATTATAAGTGATATATAATATTCAAAACAAAAATTATGTCAATGTGGTCTGTGACGTATAATTCTTGGAACTAAGATTATGTCAATATAGTTTTTCATTTATATAAATGCATGATTGCCTATGTTGTAAGTGATAATTTAAAAAAGATGTTTAAAATCTCTGTACCCATGAACTACCGCATAGGTGGTAATCTACTTAACACCGAAAGTGTGATGAGACCTTGGGACACAGGTGGACAGTAGTCTCTCCTTTGATAATCACATCGCCACAGTGGTCAGGAAATCCTTCTACGTAGCACACCTCATCATAAAAGGTTTCTCATCAAGGAAAAAAAAGGTTATTGTTCCCCTCTACTCATCACTCATTAGACCCATTACAGAGCACAACGCCCCTATTGGTATGTACCTCACAAGACATCTACAACAACTGGAGAGGCCATAGAAATACCTCACAAATAGGATTCCTGGCCTCAAACAGATACCCTACACAGACCGTCTCAAAAAACTCCAGCTTTACTCCGTCGCATATCACCTACTCAGAGGCAATCTCTGCCTAACATACAAAGCTATGTCAAACCCAGAACTGTTGGACATGCTCCACTTAAAGAAATCCTAATCCCTCCGAGCTACATGCTGTAGTGACCTAAACCTTGTCACCACAATAAACAGAACATACTGGAGGGATAGATTCCTGTCCCAGAGACTTCCCATACTCTGGAACAGACTACCTATCTATGTCAAACAGAGCTCCTCATTAGCACTCTTCAAGAAAAATCTTGATGATTGGATGGGAAATAGGAAATTCACCCTGGGGATCACTCCTGTGGCTCTGCTCGACAGGGGCACAGGAAAATAATTTTCTTGGGTGGCGAAAGCCAGGGTACCTTTTTGGCTAGGCTTATATAGGCCCTAGGGCCAATAGCTTAGTACCTACTTATGAACCTATAATTAATTTAAAATATACGACCATAATATAAATAACAATACAGATATCAAAATAAAGTAGCCCACTGTTTACCTTTCTCATTTAAGTGCTCTCAATAAAAAGGCTGTTTCACTTTCCCATTTAAAATACTTTCTTATTAACAAAATTGAAAATCCTCACATTTCAATACATCATTTATTGGTGACGTTTTCAGTGAACTATAAGACTTCTTAAAAAAGAAACAACAACAAGCTCAAAAGATGCTACTAATAAAGTTACAATTACAGCAAAGGTAGTAAGAAAGGATAAAACCAAGCATACTCACAATTATGGCAATAAAAATGGTAAAACCAAGTCAACTTATCTTTCTGAGAGTTTTCTAGTCCAGGAACTCACCAAAAAATTTACCTAATGAGAAGCATGAATTCCAGCAACCACATTCTGCAGTTGCAGAAAATGAGCTGTAGTTGGTACAGGTTAAGCTCAGTTTTGTAGCCAAGTTCTGACTGAGTTTTCTGGTGTGTGAGACAGTCTTGTTGCTGGTTAAAGGAGATGTTAGCACTACTTTGGAATTTTGCTCAGAAAAGATGTCAACCTATGGCAGAAACCCCATAATATGGAAATACACCTATAGCAGTGCTGTCTGCAATGCACATTAGTGAAATACAGTGGTGGTGTAGTGACATATAGTAATAGCTGAAAAAGAAAAAAAGTGGTTAGTGATAGGCAGATGGGTGACACTATACAGGATGGCCTCTTTAGTATACAATTTGGAAGTTTTGGATAAAGTAGAAAGTAATACAATGTTCAAGTATCAGATCTCTGAAACTGGTGTGATTCTGGACATTTTGAAGGTGAGTAAGCAGAAAGTTCCACAAGGTCAGGCAAGTTTACTAAAGATGCAGTGCCCCAAATTTAAACTTATGACTGTTCTCTAAGGATCAGTCTAACATCTGCTTTTGCATGGAAAGAGTTGTCAATATGTGTTATAGATAGCACAGACTGGAAAACCAGAATGTAGTTGTTATAAAACAGTACATAGGTCAATATGTAACAAGGCTCCATATTCCTTGGGAGAGAGAGTAAACATTCAGCATTTTGTAGGGTCCACAGAGTGAGCTGAACTGACAAGTTTTATTGGGCATAAAGTACAGCTGTGTAACTAAACTTACCATGACAGGAGATATTTTAATGATCATTGTTGAAGTAGCCTGAGCTATATGGGTTATATTCTCTGCATAAGGATATAACAGCCGGCCAGTTTCCAAAGCTTCAGGGCACCTTCCACTTGTCCAAACTCTTAGTTAGCTTGAGCTAAGCTGACTGCAAAGATAGGCTCGGGCACCAGTCCCTTCAGAGTTTTCATGCTGACTGAGAGAGGGAGGTCAAGCCCCAAGAAGGCATTGCTAAGAAAAGAAAAAATACATGTCCACACTGTTGCATAAAAAAACACACCAAAAAGGGGGAAGGAGGGGGGTGCATCTACTGTAACAGTGACCATTTGAACATGTTATGGTAAGAATATTTATACAACTGTACTATGTCCTTCATATTGCTCACTGCTGTAGTAGCTTTAGTTATATGGGTAGACTACCATAGCTTAAGACAAATGGGAGGACAAAGGAGAACAGTCCAGGATCCTCTGGAGAATAGTCCTAGCAAAGCCTGTCCTAGACCTGAAAAAGGAATCTAGTTTATAGTGCTTTGTAAATGTATGCAAAAAGGACCAATTTGCTGCCTCTAGAATACTTCAAGTAACCAACCCTTTCCAAAAAGCCACAGACGAACTCAAGACCTTGGTATAGTGAACCTTGACCCTGCCTGCAATAGTTTTGTTATGGTGGGAGTAATAAAAGGTACTGGTCTGAGAAAATAATATGGAAATAGTCTATTTTATCACAAGTTGTCCCTTCTAACCTTCACAAGGCATGAACTAATTACAAGTTCTGAAAGAATTTGCTGTGCCAAGATAGTACCTGAGCTTCTGTGGACATACCCTTTTCTCCCTCATTTTTGGGTTCTGGAAAAAACAGAGATATGGATAGTTTGATTTAAAGTAAACTCAAGATATCATTTTAGGAATAAAAAGGAGGATTAGTTCTCAAAGAAACCCTGTCTTTGTGAAAGATGAGAGATGGACGACCCACCATAAGAGGTTGTAACTCAGATACTCTTCTTGCAGATGTTAGAACAATCAGAAAATTGCACTGAAGGGGGGTCCATGGGGAGACATGCTGAACTGGTTAATTAATGAATCTTGATGGATTTGTAAGACAGGCCATAGGATAGTAACTCACACAAATAGTATAAAACCAGAGAAACACTTGCCCTGAATGGTTACTGGTCGTCTTGTTGGCTCCAACTAGAAAATTTTTCCCATTCATTTCTATGTGATTTTCTAGTAACAAGTTTTCTTGCCTCCATTAGTATGTGCTGCACATCCCCAGAATAACAGGTGCCTACAAATTATTAAGACCCTATCACCCAGTCAGTCACTTGAAGTTGTTTGTGGTCAGAATGTATCAAATACCGTAATCTTGTGTGAGTAAATCCAGCCTGTGAAGAAGCTTGTGGTAATTATTGCTGACGAATTCCAAGAGAAGGGAGAATCATTGTTGTCTGAGCAAGAATGGAGTCACCACAATGACCTTTGGGGAATCCTTCTGAATCTTCAGAAGAATCCTGGAAACCAGTATAAAGCCTTACAGCAGCATTCCTGAAAAAGGTACAGAAAAGCATCTGTCTTTCAGGCCTTCTTGCAAGGAGGCCTAGAATAGAATTTTGCCAGTTGAGTGTGTATCGAGGAGACAAAAGGTGTACCTGAGGAATTCCACATAGATGGATCAAATCTTGGAAGACCTATAATTCAGTTTCCATTTGTAAGGGTCTGCCTTGGTCCTGTTCAGCGTGTCTGCACACAATTTTGTTCTGGCAGAATGTAACATGCCTGTAGAGTGAGACTGTGCTGCAAAGCTATATTCCATGCTAACATGACTAGACTCCATAGGGAATAAGATGTGGTTACCTATTGTTTGTTTATGTACATCACTGTAGTATTACTACCTGAAGAGGTCCTGGGGACTACAGATGACTTAAGAGAGTTGACAGCCTATATAAGAGCTAGCATGTCTTTCATACTTATGTGTTTGGTTTGTCTTTCTTGTCCCAAAGACCCTGAACTTTTATCCCCTTTGAAACTGCTCCCCAAGCAAAGTGTGAGTAAGTTGTGACTGACTGCTTTGGAACAGGTTGGTGGAATAGGAGACTTGGATTCAGAGAAATTTGATGTCTCCACCAAGTGAGTTCCCTTTTCACAAATCCCAGAGCTGGGATTTGAAAAGACAATGGGTGCTGGATGCTGGAATCACACTGATTTTAGATAACGTATCTTTCTCATCTTTGCTTGAAAGTGTTTGCATAGTTATTTTATACCCCACGCAGACTCCAAATAATTTTTCCTCATGTGGGCTGCAAATGTTCGAGGTGACATGGGGAAGAAAGAGGTAATTGGGAACGTATTTTTGGGAGTGTAATGAGTTAGCAGATTTTAAAAATTCCCTGCAGACTACTTTGTCAGAAATACTGTGTGAGCAATTGGTCTAACTAAGGAAATTATTTTTTGAGCTGTGATATAGAATCAGAATTGCTTAGATGTAGTACGGCATTGATGATTATTGTAGATGTATTACAGAATTGTTTAATTCTGGTGGCTGTCAAAAAAACAATTACTAGAAAATGGAAATCAAAGTCTAAACTAACCATACTAGAAATAGTGAATATTTTAACAGAGATAAAAGAACTGGAAGTGGGATCCTTAGAATAGGGTAGCAGCCAATTACATAGGAAAAATGGGAACTGTGGGAACAATACATGCATGTTTTGGAGGAGGAATGAGGTTTAAGGGAAGGCAGGAATTGAGTGAACTATGTCATGTCTGACTGACAATGACTGTAAAGAAGATTATAATTGATGCATGATGTTTGCAACTGAAAATATGTCAATATGGTTTGTTTTCATTTATATAAATGTATGATTGCATATGCCGTAAGTCATGATTCAATAAAGATATTTCCTGTTTAAAAACAATTTCATCTTTCTCATGTAGAGTCTTGCAAGAGGCATCATGAGAATAATGGAAGCCATGAGGCCTCACACGCTGAGGATTTCCCTCCCTGCCACAGAAGTCTGAGTGGAAAACCCCTGGAATAGATCTAAATGTAGATCTATTTTATCCTGTGGAAGAAAAGCTCTTTTGTAGTGAGGTATCTAGCAGGCAAACCAGAAACATAATCCTGTGTAACGGAATGAAAAAAGGCCTTTGAATGTTCTCTTGGAACCCCATGCCTGTGCAGGAGAACTCTAACCCAGGTGAGTGATTCCTGACACTTTGAAAAAGACTCCGCAAAGATAAGCAAATCATCTAAATATGGGAAAATGTGAATACCCTGTAGCCTGCAGTGAGGTATAACTGGAGCTAGGCACTTTGTGAACTCTTCTGGAGCAGTGGATAGCCCAAAGGGTAAGCCAGAAAACTGAATGTGATCAGACACACAAAACTTTAAGAAATGCCTGAAATATGGATGAATAGGAATGTAAAGATATGAATCTTTTAAAGATAAGGTTACTTGAAAACTCAAATGAGAAAGAAGGGACAACAGGCCTCACAATTCAGAATTTAAAAATCAAAGTTGCAAAAGCATACACTTTTCCCCTAAACTTATCAATAGCTTTAACACCCTTTTCAGATGAAGGATTAACATTAATAAAAATGCTTGGCAGCAGCTGGATTAACTAAAGCAATAGTTGCTGGGTCAGGTCTGGGATTAGTGCATAAAAATTTGCAAGACTACAGAACTTTGTACATTTTGCTTTCTTAGGTGTAGCAGACTGCCTGTTAGGGAAATCAGAGGCTGTGACAAACATATCCTCCAATGCTGACAGCACTCAGGGATGGGGTGAGGGTTTTGAAAATTCCAGCTGTAGCAAATCATAATGTTTTCTAAGCGGCTGAGAAACCTCAGTATTTTCCAACTGAAAACAGCAGTTCATTCTGGAAATATTCCCAGAAAGGGAATCCATCACAAGGATTTTTAGATACCACACTCTACTTATAGTCTGAATCAGAAACCTGAAGAGAAAAGACCACATCTGTACCTTCACATTCCCCTACAGATTCCAGTTCTTGAAACTAAGTGAAAGAGGACTTCATTTTTCTTTTACCAGAAACCACCTTACAGTAAGGGTCAAAAGCTTGTACAAGACCTTGAGCCAAGCCCAATAAATTACTCCTGTCTAGAGAAACTGACACAGGAGAAGTTAAATGTCTAGTTTACTGTCTCTTTTTGATAGGAAAGTTAGGGAAAACAGACTGAACATTGCCAGCAACAGGTAGCCTAGGGATAGGCACAACAATCTGGCTAAGCAAGGGCACATTCACTGCCCCTTCCCCAAGACTGATGTGACTGCCTCTCCCCTGCCCATTAAGGCGATCCCAACACCTGCATACGATGTGGACAGCCCCCAGTCCATGGTGCACCAGTCCCTGGTGGCTATATGGACACCAGAGGTATCTGAAGAAAAAGATGAGTCGTCTAAGGAACCAGCTGTGATGGTAAAGGATTCTTACTTATCTTTATCTTTTCACAGTTGGAAGAAGGTTCGACTGAGAGACCAGTAGTTTATTCTGTGTTCAAGCTGAAAACAGTCTGTGTTTCCTGGGGAAGCTTAGCAGCAAGAGTAAGAAGGAAAAGTAGCAAAAAATAATAACCCCCCCCCCAAAACAGCAGCATTTTAAACATTTCCCAATTCCCAAAAAAGTAATCAATATGAAAAACATCCTACAGTATTCTTGTATGGGTTTTCTGGTTAAGGGAGAATACTGCAAAATGAATAAAAACTGCACAGAGGGGCAGGATGTTCTTTCATAAAGCAGAGTAAAGTTCAGTTCTAAAGAATCTGGGAGTTTACAAGCTTATTTGAACTGACTAGAAACTTTATTAATGACCCAGGAGGTATGATGCCCAAAGATAAGGTAGCATCTGGATAAGCTCCCAGGTATTTTAATGGACTGACTTGCTCAATGTGGAAATTACTAGGTTCTTTAATTTGGGATGAATTAGCCTTTGCTAGTGGTTCCTAGGAGCCTTGCCCATGGTTTTGATAATGTTTACATTCAGTTTGTAACAGAAGCAGTTCCAGAACATACAAAACCATCCAGTAAACCATATTTTACACTAGACTATGAAAAAGATCTTGGACAACTGATACATACAAAGGTTAGCTAATTGACCAATAATGTCCACTGTGAGATTGGAAATAAATGTTGAGAACAGATGAAGGCATAAGACTGTGCGTTGATGAAACCCTTTGGCAATAAGTTATTTCCTGGAATATGTATTATACACCTTAAATGAAACAGATCTTAAAGAAAAAAAATGGTTTTAGAAGCACTGCATTTGACCTTCAGCAAAGATGAGTTTTTGCAAAATGGCAAGGAGGAGAAAGAATTTACCCAGATATGTACCAAGCAAGGAAAGCTATACACGTGAATTTAATTTGACAAACACAAGATACCAAATTCCCAACCTTTTTCTCTTTAATTTTTACTTACACATGATAAAACACAAGTTTATTGGACCTTTTCCAAAATGACAAATTTATATAAAATTAAAATTAAAAATATGTGCAATGAACGGTAGTAGAATAACATTTCAGCATTTTTAAAGGGAATTAAACTGACCAACACTAATGTGTCAGAACAGTAGTATACATAATACAATGGATATAAAGCTGACAGACTGTTGACTTTTATCTTTATGATAAATTAATATACTCCATGGAGGCAAACTAAATCTGCATTGACTACACTGAACGGAATCTGTTATTGTCTGAGGCTGCATATTATCATAAACTCCATATCACAAAGTACCCATCATTTATATTATTCTGTTTTCTAATTATGATTTTTTACTTCCCTAATGTAAATTATTAAAAAATACCTATCATTTATTTTATTTTATAATGGTTATACTATACAACCACTAAATACTTAAATTTGATCCTTCTACAGAATTCACTGTATGTTAGAAAAGATACACAAGGATGCTGTTTCTGAGATGTTTGAACTCAAATTATGCAACTGTGCCCAACAATGTTAAAATTAGTCTGCAGGCTTTCCATGGCCACTTACTTCTAATTGCTTTCACTAAGTAACATCAGAAGATCTGTATAGCTAACAAGTTTAGATATTAGGTGTTCATAATCACTACAAAATACAGGGACCCTAAAATAGATCCCTGTGACACACTACAAGTTTAAATAACTGATGGATAATGATATTCAGGCTAAGTACTAAGTTCTCTTCCTGCTAAATAGTCTAGCCCATTTAAGAATGTCCTAATTCACTCTGCATCTTACAAGGCTCCTATCACATCTGCATGCAGTATTAAATCACAAGCTTTCAGCACATCTATAAACATTGCTTTTTTAATTCCTCAAGATGTATACATTCTAATAATATAATGAGGGCAGTAAGGTCAAATAATGCTTTCTAAACCCATTCTGAACATTTTCTAAATTTGTCTCGCTTCCAAAGAAGTCATCGACTGATATAGTAACTTTTCAAACATTTTTTAGGAAGAATGAAAGTTATGTACCTGCCATAATGATTGATATGTGTTATCTTCTTCCATCCTTCCTCAACAGATGGGTTATCGGATCCAACTAGGATCTGACTTTAACCATTCTTACACTTTGGAGCTCAGACTCCTCCCCTTACTCATAATCCCCTGTAACTGGAGAGTTACCTCAGATTGACTTTGCTCATAACCCACAAAAAAAAAAAAAAAAAAAATATATATATATATATATATATATATATATATATATATATATATATATATATATATATATATATATATATATATATATATATATATATATATATTATGCCTTGCTACAAAAAAACAAAAATTCTCACAGAAGACTGCTTCCTGGCCTAGGACTTAAAATATGACCAAACCATGGGAACTATCAGTGTGGTCACACCAGGAACAAAGGAAAAGCAACTGGATGGGGGAAGGTGGGAGGGAAGTTGAGGAAGGAAGGAAGCAGACAACACTGATCTACTGTTATGGTAAGTACATACCTTTCTTATCTGATGTTGTCTTTTCCGTCCATTCCTCAACAGATAGGACAGAGTCCCCCGGCAACTATCAACCTTGAAAGATCTCATGGAAGGATATTCTGTAGGACAGCCAAACCAAAGGAAGCTCTTGATATGGATTGTAAATTTAAATTGTAATGAATATGAAAGTATGGACATTGGACCAAGTAGATGCAGCACAAATGTCATCAAGTGTTTCTGTAGAGGAGAAGGGAGTGGAGATAGCCGTTGATCTAGTTAATCAGCTTTAGGTGGTTTAGGTAAGAAAAACTCCTTCTCCTTATAGACATGTGAAATACAATCATATAATCAGTGAGAAAGGGTCACTTTAGACACCCTGTTTCTCAATATGGCTGTAGAGAAGGAAACAAACAATTGATCAGTCTTTCTAACTTTCTCAGTGTGATGCAAACTGAAATGAAGTTGCTGGTGCATATTTAATGTTGGCAAATCTTGGGAAGAGAACAGGAAAGCTGCTAGACTGATTAAGTGTTGATTCAGAAGCTGCATTAGGGAGAAAATTAGTTCTTAGTAACTCTGTCCTTATGGAAGACCAAATAAGGAGATCTACAGGAAAGGGTGTGTAGTTCAGATACTCTCCTAGCAGAGGTGACTGATACCAAAAACAAGGTCTTTCAAGACAAATATTTCAAGTCAACCACAGCTGCAGGTTCAAAGACCTGAAGAAGAATGGTAATATCCCAAGGGGCCCCTAAGGTGAGGCGGAAGATGGATGGTAACCTAAGGAAGACTTTGGACAATCTAAGGGAAGCAATAAGTGACTGTTTCTCTTCAATCTTTAAGCTGGAGATGGCTGCTAGTTGGACCTTGACAGTACATCAGCTAACACCGCTGTGGAACAGAGAAGCCAAGAAGTAAAAGATCACTGGGAGACAGACTGAAAAGGGATCCAAATTTCTCCTGGGAGCCCAGATTTAAAATATCTTCCATTTACTCTTATAAACCTTCCTAGTAGAAGTTTCTGCTCAGAAGTCAAAATGTGAATGACTTCAGAAGAAAGCCTGGAATGTCTAGCCATCATCGTAACTGGAGGAACCATGTGGACAACTTGAGGGCTTGAATGTCCATGTGGGGCTTCCTGGATGGTGATAGAAAAGATCTGGAGTCGTGTGGAGTGCATCCACCAAGGGGGTGAATCAGATGAGACCAAAAGAAGGGAAACCACATCTGTTGAGAACAAAAGGGAGGAATGAGGATCACTGGAGCCTTCCTCCACAGTGCTTTCTGCAGAAACTTTGGGATGATAGGAGATTGTAGCACAGTTGGCCTCAACAGCTGAAAATCTGATCCGCTATTTTTGGGTTGAGGGACTACTCGTGAGGGAGGAGAATAGATCTAATCAAACTGTCTGCTAGAACACTGGACTTTCCTGGTACATGCAATGCTATCAGAAAGCAGTGGGAAGACATTGCCAAACCCTCATGGCTTCTTGACACAATGGGTCAGATTGTGTTCTTCCCTGTCTGTTAATGTACCAGACTACTGATATACTGTCTGTCTGGATGGAGATCATACATCTGGGAAGGAGGGAGTCCTGGAGACTCTATAATGCTAGAAGAACTGCCCTCATCTCCAGGTTATTGATGTGAAGACTAGCCTTTGAAGGGGTCCAAGTGCCTTGGACTTTCTTCCCCAAGAAATGCCCCCCCCCCTTGAGATGGGAAGCGTCAGTGGTCTCTGTAGCCTGTGGAGAAGGAAGAACAAAAAGTTGATCTTGAGATACTATTGGAGATTCTATTCACCACTGAGTAGGAGTTTTGCAAATCTTTTTGAGAGACTGGAAAATGCATGGGCTAATATCTCACTGACCACTAGACTGATGACAATACATTGGAGCACCCTCACATGAAATTTGCAAGGGAGACTATGGTTACGGCAGTTGCCAAGAAGATGCAAAATCAATCTTGCTAGTGTTTTTTTATGGGAAAGTATTGCTATCACTTGTTGCTGAAGTATGGTATCCCTGAATTCTGGTAGCTTGTTTTTTTATAATTTTGTATTGAAGTGTAAAGGGGAAGTAAAAGTACAAGAAAAACACAGTGATAAAAGAAGTAGAAGATGAACATCAAAAATATGAAAGGTATGACAACATTATTTTTGACTTGGCTTAATCCAGCGAGGGCAATGGAGGTCGCATCTGTAGCAAACCAGAGGGATTATGGATAAGGGGTGGAGCCTGAGCTTTGGATACCAAGTGAAAGAGTGGACGAAGTTATATCCGCTAACCCATCCATTGAGAAATGGGCAGAAGAGGCATTATCAGATCATAAAATTTGGATAGTACATTTTAAATGTGCCCTGCCATTTTTTTCTCACTGTTTTGGAAAAGTTCCTCCTGAAAGGACAGATGTACTAAAATATGTTAATAATTGGCCATACAAGGTACTCAAGTCCTCATTTCAAATCTCAAGTTAATTCCATACTACAGTATAAAGAGATGACACTAGTATTTTGAACTGCGAAGTAAACTTGATTTTCAGAAACTAAAATTGTTTTCTCTTTGTGTCTCTTGAATCAAATACCTATTGAGATCTGCAGAGTTTCCTCCTTACTTTTATCTGTCTACTGTTTATGTCCTCATAACATTAGGCATCATTCTGTGCACTTCACAGTTCAATTTTTCAGAGCCTTCCAAGTTCTTAATGTGTTTTCACCTACAACATGCAATGTATTTTTTTCTTAATATGCAACATTAAAGTGCTTTTGTACAAATCACTTGAACAATAATACTCATAAGAACAGAAAAGTAGAACCATAAAGCTAAAATCAAAACCTCAAAACCAATAGCACAAAATAGCAATAAGAATTGCAGTTGCCACAGTTATTAAAATTATTAAATAAAAGACTGATCTAAATAGTTATTAGTAAAAGGAAGTTCAAATGGGAATCAGTTTAGAGATCTCTTAAAGTAGAGTGGAACACTCTGAGAACTTTTGAGGTAAAAGGCAACACAAGCATGAAGCTTGGGTAAGCCAAATATGAATATCTCAGGTTTTCAATTTCACACTGAGAATGAACAGCCCATGGAAGGCTAAGTACAATGCCTGAGAAGGACAGTAAAGAGTTCTTTCAAGTAATAGTGAAACAAGTTGTATGGGGATAGGGATAGAAATAGGTATGTGGGAATTCCAAGATGGCCGCCGACTAGTCTAGTCCTTACTCTCTGAGCTCCTCACAGCTATTTAACTTTTGTTTTTTTTTACAACTTTACATCAACCTTTTTCCTCAAATTTTTATACTAAAAGATTTTATAAATCTTTTTCTACGCATTTGGATTATTTTTTCTTCTGGAATTATTATCCTGGGATTTATTTTACCTCAGAACATTCTTGGTCTCTCTGCTGCGGGGACTCCTACTGCTCCAGTCTGTTCCTGGTTCCTGGTATCCTGTTAACTGCATTCCATTTCTGGGCATGGCTACAAAATCTGACTCCATGGAGACTCAGCCTACAAAGGCCAAATATACTTCAATGCTCTCTCCTGAAAAAGATTCAGGTTCAAAAGACTGAAATCATCTAGACAACCTACAGAAACTTTTAATGTAAGTAATAAAGATTTAAATGGCTCAAATTTCCTTTTAGAAGAACTAAAAATAGCATTAAAACCAATCCAAAGTGCTATACAAAACTTTTCAGAACAGTTTGCAGACTTTAGTAAATCTTTAAAGCAAATAAACGATAGTATTGTTACTATTGAAAATAAAATCTTAGCTTTGGAGGTTAAAACAGACTTATTGGAAAGTGACTTTAAATCTAGAGATAAAACTGTTTCAGATTTACAAGCTAAAATATTGGATCTGGAAGCCAGGAGTCGAAGAAATAACATCATTATTCGTGGTTTACCTGAATCTTATGACAATAAAAACTTGTTATCTGTGACTAAAAATATCTTTGAAACACTGTTAAATTGTGAAGCTTCTTCAAAATCTATAATTGTAGAGAGAGCACACAGAGCACTGCGTACAAAGCAAGATTCTTCCACACCAAGGTTAATTTATACTAAGTTACTAAACTTTCAAAACACTTTCCAGATCCTAGAAACTGCCAAAACAAAGAAACAATTCATATGGAAGTCTCACAAACTATAATTTTCCCAAGATCTTCCTGCACAGATCAAATTAAATAGACAAAACTAGCCCCCTATTGTGCTGACTTGATAAAAAGAGGGATTAGATTTCGAATGGCATATCCTAATACCTTGTCTTTCACAGCTAATGACAAAAGATTTGTATGTTCAGATCCTAAAGATGCAAAAGACATTTTTCTTAAAACATTTAAAAAGCTTCCTGACACTGTATCTTAATATTCTACTGTTAAAGAACTACAATAAGGTTTGATCTTTTCTTTTCTTTAATCTGACAGTATTTGTGTTACATGATTTGTAATTCTGGTGTGACATAATTATATTACCTTAAGAACTTGTCATGTAATTTACACATGATGGATTTGGTGTGACAGTGTGCAGTGACAGGATATATGCTTGTTAGATTTGTGTGGATTAATAGAAGCATTTAAATTCCTGTATTTACTTTTTTCTCTTTCTCTCACATATACTTGCTGTGTAAATAGATAATATGCTAATTTTACTACAAGCTTTGGAGTTACAGCCTTCTGTGTAAGCTAAATGATTTTTGGAGGGAAAAACATTCCATCTCAACATTCTAGCAAGAAAATCTTCCCCTCAGAGTTCCAGCTGATGCTCTGCATGAACATGCACACTACAGTCTCTCTGAGATGGATGGTGATGTCATCATTTGTGAGGAAAGAAGGACAGTTTCAAATACACAAGTCTGCTTGTTTTCAACAAGTATTCAATAGCACTAACTTTTAAATAGATCTGGCTATTATTTAAAGTGTTTTCTCTTCATAAATGAAGGTTGCTTTTTAAATTTAAACAGATTCATGTCACATAATATATTCAGTGACTTTTAGTGTGTCTGCATGACTTCAAAGCAAGCTGCTACTTTCATAAAGCAGAGTGAAAATGTTTTCTGGAAACAAATGAACAGGTTAGTTTTATATATTAAAATTCTAAAGGATGTGTAAAGAAATGAACATATTTTCCTATTCAGAATATTTTTTCATTCAATATTTTATATTATACTGAAGTGTTTAATTTGACAAATGTTACAAAGTATACCTGTTCATATGAAAGTTTCATGTTCTTTCTATTCTCTGCTCTCTCTTCTCAGAGGCTGGATGTGATATTTATGATTAGTAGTTTATGTTTAAGAAAGCTTTTACTTATTTGAAAGGTTTGAAATAACTATCTTTAATATGATTAGCTGAATCTACATGTATATATTTAAGCCCTTAGATTTACTGCATTTAGCTTGCTTGTTTCTGTTTTAATTAGATGTTCAAAATGTTTACTTTAAAAGCCTTGTCTTTTCATGCTGTTTTGCTATGTTACATCTATAGCTTAGAAGAATAGTATGGCTACATAACCTAACAGAGTCATTAGTAAAATATTCAAAAAGTAGATTTAAAATTATATGTATGCACATTGTTGTACATTCAGTCCAATATATATGATGCTGTTTAAGTTACTATTTAATAATATAATTATACTTTACTGATGTATATTAACTAGTGTTAAAACCTTACAGCTTATAATATTTCATTTTGAATAGTTCCTGTACTATTATTATCTAGTTAATAGATGCATCTCCAGACTGAATTGTTTTTCATTTTGAGATATGGTTGCTTGGTAGTTGTTTTTTGCTTTATTTGAACTATAACTAAATACTCATTCTACAGGTATTAGTGCTTTTATCATACTAATGGTCATGTTGATTAATGAAATTATCACTAAAGTACTAAAGAAGGTTCAGTAGATAGTGCATGACTATTATCTTTAGTTCAGTAATGCTATACTTATTTACTTATATTATAATGTTACCAGTTGGTTTTGTTATACTTATATATGTTATCTTACATATCTTTCAGTTTTAATTGTATTACTTCTTATGATAGAGTGTTCTAGTTAAGCAGAGTGTGATTTATTTATTATTTACTTGTTTCTCTTTCTCTTGAAATACTTGAGGAAATACATTTAATCACTATAAATTTCAATTTAAGGATAGGAGCTTTAGATTAGTATTAGAAGTAGGGATTAAGCATGTTGGACGTCTTGAAATTAGTTAATTTTGTATATATTTTTAGTAGTATTACTCGGACTTTATGTTATGTTAGGCTTCCTTTGAGTAATTTGTATTCTAACTTGAGGTTATTATTATCTATAATTACAATGTTTTTTTATGTTCTTCTGCTCTTCCTTTATCACAGGGGATTGGTGGATAGGCACTAGGGTTAGGATAAAGGTTATTATTATACATTTCATGGTTCTTAAAAAAACGTTTTTCTTTTTTTTTTCAACAAATGTTATTTGATGACTTGCTTGAATACTTAAAGACTGTTTTTCTTTTATTTTTTTTCTTCTTCTTTTTAATGCTGTGTTGGATTTGCACCTTGAGTTCACTTTTATAGCATCAGTAATGATTATACTTGTAGAATATGCCTGTTGACATAATTTTAGATTCTTGGAATGTTAGAGGCATTCAAGATAAAGCGAAAAAGTCACTATTATTTCATATGATCTTTAAATCACAGGCTAACATTTGTTTTATTCAAGAGACCCATATTTCACGTATTGATTGGAATAAAGAGTTAAAAAAAAAATGGATCAAAAAGATTATAGCTTCAGGTGACTCATCTAACTCCAGAGGTGTAGCTATAATCATTAAACAAAAATTCATTGGGAATATTATTGATGAGAAATTTGATGATGAGGGGAGGTGGTGCTTATTTACTGCTTCTATTGCTGGTTTGGACAAACCCTTATTAATTTTAAATCTATATGGCCCATGTAATTCACAACATTTGTTCATTTTAAAATTTACAATATTCTTGCATCCTATAAGGATCATCATATTATAGTGGGTGGTGACTGGAATGCAGTTATAAACCCTGTAATTGATCGTTCCGCTCCACTGTCACCTATAATCTTCAATCTACTCTGGCTATAAATGATTTGATGACAGAATATAATTTAATAGATCCCTCCGCACTGTTAAAAATATAAACAAGAATGATATATATACTTATTATTCTAAGTGCTATCATTCGTGGTCCAGATTAGACTTCTTTCTAATTTCAGATTATATTTCAAAATATATTGTGGACTTTACTACAGAACCCAGATTCTTTTCGGATCACTCAAGAATTTCACTAAAATTGAACATAAAACCCAATATCAAAAATAAAACTATGTTTAATAAGTGGACCTTAAATAATAACTTATTGTCAAATGAAGATATTTGCAAACAAGCTTCAGAAATCCTAAATGAAATGGTGAATAGTCTTGAATCATCAGACATTCCTTATGACATACAATGGGCTGCATGTAAAGCAAGATTAAGAGGTTTATTTATTAGTAAAGCTGCTTTTTCAAAAACAATACTTTAAGAAAGAGGAATTCTTAAAATCAAGAATTTCTTCGTTGGAAAATCATCTTAGTCTGAACTATGATGCTACTTTAGAAAAACAAATTTTTGATTGTCAGAAAGATTTAATTCTGCTTCACCAAAATAACCTCTCCTTAGCTGAACAAAAGCTACTTGCTTCATATTCAGAGTGGGCCCAGGTTCCATCTAAATTGTTAGCGAGAATTATTAAAGTTAACTTCAGAAATCCAAATATTACATCTTTATCTTATAATAACAGATTATATAATACTGATGAAGAGATTATTCAACTTTTCACCTCTCTTTACACTGAGTTATATTCAGGTTCTTCTAATTCTGTTAAAGATAATCACTCAAAACTCTTTTAGACTCTTTGCAGTTCCCTAAACTTAATGATAATCAGCAAAAACTACTTTCTACCCCATATCGGTACAAGAAATCTCGGATTCAATAGATAATCTTAAATTGGGTAAATCTCCGGGACCTGATGGTTTTACTCCAGAATTTTTCAAAACTTTCAAATTGGTAGTTCTTCCCTTTCTATTTAAAGTTTACAATCATATAAGAGTTAATGATATCTCAGATATTCATTGGAACACATCCAAAACCATTCTAATTCTAAAAATAATAAAGATAAATCTGACCCAGTAAATTATAGACCCATTTCTTTAATTAACGTGGATATTAAGATTCTGTCATCTATTCTGGCTAACAGATTGAAACGGATTTTACCCTCAATTATCTCGTCAGATCAATCAGGTTTTATGTCTCAGAGACATGCTTGGGATAATACTCTATCTTTAGAGACTATACTTCATCTCATTAAGAAAATCCAAACCCTATATATGCTTTGATTATAGATGCATCAAATGCCTTTGACAGAGTATGTTGGAACTTTCTATTTCAAACTATGTTATGTTTTAATATTCCCTTATTCTTTATAAATTTTTAAAAGTTTTATACAAGAATATGTTTACTAGACTATACATTAATGGTCAATTTTCTGCTCGATAAAGATCACTAAAGGAACAAGACAGGGTTGTCCATTGTCCCCTTTTCTTTTCAACATTTACTTAGAACCTTTGCTATTGTTTATTACTCAAAATACTTTTCATAACATCCCTAGAATTCTTAATACTAATATTCATTTCTCTGCTTTTATGGATGATTTAGTAATCTACTTTCAAACTCCATTATCTGATTACAGAAAAATAATGAATTCTATTGATTATTTTTCTTTGGTTTCCAACTATCTTTTAAATTCTACAAAACTCATATTTTTCCCTTAAATCATTTAGCACACAAATCTTTTTTTGTTTCCAGACGATCATTTTCAGTTTACTTATAATATAAAATATTTAGGAATCAATTTAGAACACAATAATAAATCTTCCTTTCAAAATAATATTAATAAATTATGGAACTCTATATTGTCTGATATGGACAGATGGAAGCATCTAAACCTTTCATTTCTTTCAAGGGTGGCCATTATTAAAATGAATATTCTGCCTAAATTTCTTTACCAATTCTCATCATCTGATCAGATAATTTCAAAAATTTTTTTGAGTCTGTAAATAAAGCTTTGGCAAAATTCATATGGTTCCCTAATTCTGTTAGAATTTCCTATTCTAGATTGGCATTTTCAAGGACAAGGGAGGTTTGGGTTTACCTAATCTTTATCTCTATTATTTGATTGTCTCATCCAATAAACTTCTTACTATCTCTAAATTCAATAACACTTCTTATCCAAATCACTCTTTATGGATAACATTATGGTATAATTATGTCATTTCTAATAATTTAAATCCTGAAGCTATTCCCTTTATCTCTCTGGATAGTTTATTTATTAAAATATATCTACAGTATTTAAACAAAAGATTAGAGATTTCCAAACCTTACTCAAAATGTGTAAACTAGAAAAGATCTTGCACCATGTTCAGCCAATTCATCTAAACCCAAATATATTATTGGACAATAAACTTTTGAACTTAACAAACTATCCTTTAATTAAAAATCTAAAAGTAGGAGATGTTTTGAAATATCTTGACTTGCCTTTATCTGACTGGCGTAAGTTATTGAAAGTAAACTGGAATTACTCACCAATTCTTACACAACTAAGAGCAATAATTAAAACAAATTTGTATCTCTGGTCCCCATAGACTCACAATTGAAAAACCTTAACACGATTATCAAAATACTTTCATCATCTGATAAAATGCTCTCAAACTCATATAAATTAATTAATTCTTTAATGATGGACCACAACTGTCTTTTATCTAATGTTTGGTTGAATTATAATTCCCAATTGTCAGAATCTCAGAAAGTCCTGGCTATTAGACACACTAAGGAATTTATCCCTTTTAAAAAATTAGCATACACACAATTAATGATTAATAATGATGCCTACTTTACCCCAATCAAATTAAACAAATTTAACCCAAATAAGTCCCCGTCGTGTTCATGCTGTTCTCATCCCCAAGCAGACCTCCTTCATATTCTATGGTATTGTCATTTTTCTCACAGATTGTGGACATCTTTGAAAGTCAGACTGCAGAAAATGGGATATCAAAATCCATGTTGACGGGAATTTGCTATTCTACATATTCCATTGATTCATCTTTCAAAAGTTGATATTCATGTTATCATTTTTATTTGCTCATTACTAAAACTTTATATAATACAAAATTGGATTGATCGCTCTAAATTAAAATGGGTTACTTTCCAGAAAATGGCTTTTAAATTTATTGATGCTCAAAGATACTTAGGTGGAAGTCCAAAAAAAAAAGCTATTAGAAAGGTTGTGTTAGAAAAGGTTCTAAACATATTAAATAGTTAATGTTAAATATTTTTTTTTTCTCTCTCAGGTTGCCTAACTTGTATATAGTGTACATATGGTGTATGTTTTATTTCTAAATACCTTATCAAAATCTCATGAAGGTTGTTATCACTAGATGAATTGTTATATGTTCATTTATGCCTTCTTGTTATGTATAATCTTTTAATTGTCTTGCTATTCATATAATTAATAAAAAATTTTTTGAGAAAAAAAAAGAAATAGGTATGTGAATAACGAGATCTCCAAAACTGCACAGACTAAGTAATGAGTCTGTGCAGTCTCCGCAGCACAGGTATGATATACTGGTAAAACAATATACAAGTAAATATCCTGGAGGCACAGTTTTGCCCTAGCTGTAAATGATCCACCTTGGAGTTAGGAAGCCCATGGTAAAAGATGTAAAGACAATCAAGCCAGGAGAACAAAGCACAATCATGGTGAAATCCCTTTGAAGTAAAAGGTTTCTGATCCTGTATATGTTCCAGAAATGGAAACAAGAAAATTTTACCACAGCTGACACCTGATCCCCTAACAGTCTGCCAGCTATCTAAGATCACTCTAATGTCCTGCATCTTAGAGACAAACTCAAGTCTACTGCCAACAAAAGGGATGAAAGAAAGGAGTTGCAAAGCTAATGAATCTCTCAAAGTAGCATGTACAGCCCTGGTGTCAGTCTTGAATGTGTTCAACTGCTTAACAGTCATTTATAAATGACCACAAGATGATCTGCAACAGAATGCACACTTGCCGTGCGATCCAGCAGGAAGGAGAGATACAGCTGGTAGTCATTAACACAGTAATGGTATGATAGACCTAATCCTTTAATGAGATTCCCTAAAGGCAGCAAGGTCAAAATCTGTGGCAATCGACAATTCAAATTTTGAGAACTGGAAGAATTTAGCCCATCCAGTGAATACAGTCCAAAATGTAGGAAGCAAACCAGCATTCGAAGGTCCCAATAAATTCAGGGTGAAACCAAAAAGTCTGGAAGGTCATAGATCCATCTACATATTTGGAGTACATGCATTTAAAATTATGGGCAGTTTGAGAGTGAATGTAATTTATTGACAAAACTTTTCCTGGACAGAGGGTACCCCCTAGATGTTGTTAGTAAGGTTTCAGATGAAATAAAAGAAAAAAGGAAGAAAGGGTTGATAAAACCTATTTTACAAGGAGGTACAACACACATAGCATTTCGTACTTGGATGTTTTGGTGTCACAGGACTGTGAAAGGGAGACAATTCAAAGTTCTATATACAGAAAAACACTTTATTCAAATAGTTTTCTACATTACACAAAATATATCAGGTCAATCTGCTGAAAAGGGGTTCGGATCCAATAATTCTTGCCACGAATTGAAATAAAATAACCACAGTTTTATTAAAAACGTCACATAAAAAACTATGAGTTAAGCGCTTTCATCTATTACATAGACTTCTTCAGAATATCTCCTCATCTTCCACACTTGATTTAAATACACCATTCAATTATTGAACTAATCAAACAATTAACAACGAACTTCATCTTCTTAAAGTGCACTGTACACACTGAAATTCATATGCTTATTCTAACATACTTATCACGTCTATCGGACATATTGCAATCAAGTTACTTATTTATAAACTTAAAAGAATGACAATTGTTTTAACCATCACGCTTTTACTTCCAGTATGGCCTTCAATGATATACCATCATTTATTCCAGGATGAATGGTAGAATTCAACAAAATTTGCCATCTAGTCTCTTTCTCATTCAACCTCTTAGTAATACTACCCCCTCTAGGGTTCCCTCTTATTTGCTCAAGAATCGCAAATTTGAATTCTTTACATCCAGGACATTTTTGTAAATGTCTGTATAAAGCATTAGTTTCATCTTTTTTCTTTATACAGTACATGTGGTCGTACATCCTGTTTCTGAGACACCTATCAGTTTTTCCCACATAGAAACAGGGGCATGTGGTGCACTTGTCTAAGTACACCACATGCTGAGTACGACAATTGCCATTCTGGAAGTACACTACAGTCTGATTTATGTTTTCCAACTTTATCACCGCAGTTTCCATGATTGTGTAACACTGATTGCAGTTGCCACATTTATGTGTTCCACCCCCTTGAACTTGTACTCAGATGAAAATTTGTTCATTTCAAATAAATTTTTAAGATTGAACCCAGTTTTGTATACAAAGAAGGGTTGATCCCAACATGGTGTGTGTGTGTGTGTGTGTGTGTGTGTGTGTGTGTGTGTGTGTGTGTGTGTTCTGAAACAGTAGGCCTATTTCACTCGTCCAGACAGTTACACAGAGTTGTTGTGATGTATCATTGTTGCAACTATATGCCAGTAACTCTGAATGTCCGTTTGTGAGATGGTGTGGTACACTCACCTGTTGTAATGTAAGAAGAGCATTGTAGGTACACGTCAGACTGTTTGTACTACTCTTAAAAGCTTGCAGTATGAACTAAAAGGTTGCTTAGGAGGGGTGGCAGTGACATGGTAATACTTATACTGGAAGTGCCTAGGGGGTCCCCAACTTGATATTTGCTGGGGACCCCCAAAATGCTAAGACTGGCTCTGACTGGCTCCCATCAATAAGAGTATTTCTTAATTTATGGGTAACAGTGGTAATAACCCAGGTAATGACAGAGGTAATTCCCACTCTGGCACAGATGCAAGAGTTAAAATAGCTCAGAATATGTGAAGGAGGGAAGAAAATTCTGGGAGAGGAGCTTCAGAGGGAAATGAGAGTGGTTTGAAATTGAACAGCCACAGAAAGTGGGTGTTTTGAATTCAATAGGAGGTTGGCAGCCCCTCCAAATCACTGACAGAGTAAGGCAAGTAGACAGAGAGGGCAGGCATTGCTATGAAAAAAGGTTGACTTTTAGATGAAGACGTGAACTGACTTGTAGAAGTCAGGTTCCTAAGCTGATCTGCTATCCCATACCTCACAACCTGACCAGGAAGTGTGGTATGAATGCAATTCTCCCAGAAAATCTGCATAACTAGTAAAGTCAGGTTATTTAGCTGATCACCTAGTCCCCACCTCACAACCCAGACTAGGACACCTGGTTCAAGTACAACTTTCCCATAAAAGCTGCATAACTAGTAAGGTCAAGTGATTTAGCTGATCACCAAGTCCACACCTCACAACCGAAACTAGGACACCTGGTGTGAGTACAAATCTCCCATAAAAGCTACATAACTATCACAGTCAGGTCCTCTAGCTGATCAGCTAGCCCACACCTCACAACATAAACTAGGAAGCCTAGTGTGAGTGCAATTCTCCTATAACAATTGCATAACTAACAAAGCACAAATAAGCTAATATCTGCAGTTTTAGTAAAAGTCATTATAGCAGAGTTGTCCGCTGGTAATTTTACCCTGTCCTACTCAAACTACTTGTGAATTTGAACTGTTTTGCAACTACATTTCCACAAAAGTGCTCTTGTCCTGTTAAGGGAAGTGCCTCAGCTGTCTAACTTCCTTTTGCTGGGGATTACCATCTTGGACTACAATGGTGTAAAGTGCTGAGAAATGTCATCACATAGACATCCCTATTCTCAACACTGCTTACTGCATGAAATAACAGTATACCACATAGAAATGCAGTATTTTCTAGGAAAAAAAATTGTAGCCTTCTTATCTGAAGTTGGTGACTGTTGGCAGTCAGTATTCCTTTCTGAAGTGATCAATACACCAGTCACACTGCACATGCATGCACAGACTAACTGGCTGCTGCTAATGAGGCAGCTGTCTACACAGCAGTTTTCTCCCACCCAATTTCCCCAGCTGAACTAACAAACTAACCTAGCCATGTCCAAAAGCTCACCCACAATTTATTCCCTTAAAGGAAAACATAGCAGCTAAAAAAAAAAAAACATCTACCCCATCTATACTGACACCCTCTGATCCTAAATCTAAAAATCCAAACCCACCCATGTACACATCATGGCACCTTCCTCCATTACCTTTACTCATTTCCTAACCCTTCTTTTCATTAAAAACAATTACTATTCCACTTCAAACCTGCCAACTAATACAACAGAACCCCCTTGAAATCTATAACTTTGGTCAACAATTATATCCAAACAACCACAGTGTACTTTATCTTTCTTACAGTCTCCCATTACTCTCCTTTAGAACTTCTTTCCACATATTTTCTAACACCCCCTCTTCAATTAATCTCAAATTTACAAGAAAACCAGTGGAATAAAAATAAAGCAAATTTACCAACACATCTCCAGCCACTTTACAGCATTAATTTACCTCCTTCAACTCCAAAGCTCTGTCAAGCCAAACCCAGGCTCAACTCTCCCAAACCATATTGGGTAAAACATCACCAAACATTTCAACTCTTCCCCTATAAAATCTACCCTAATGAATGTTGGAAAACTTATAAATAAACTTGAACAATTACAAGCTTTTTCTGTCAATTCACAATGACAAATTTGCCTGCATTACTGCGTCTTGGGTTAAAAATTACACATCTGACCTCAGCCATCACTTCTGGGGTTACAACCTCTCATTCAATGCCCAGTCAGGGAAAAAGCAAGGAGGTCAAGAAATTCTTCCAAGCAAAATTTATTTTAAATTCTCAGGCTTACAAGAAGGGACTTCATCTTCAGGGCATGACCCCAAATGTTTAACTACCATTCTTCACCTATCCAAGCATTAGCCCCACAAACTCAACTTTTTAGATAACTTACAATCCAACATCAAACCAACAGGTAACACATTCATTATGAGACTTTTGCATTAACCTCTGGGACCTCCGTATACAGAAACAATAGATATACTAACCTGTCTTAGCCTTATACAGTTAGTTCAATAACCACCAGGTCAACACCCCATAGACAGTATCACTCTCAAATTTGCCTCATTATTATCAGTTTCAATTCCCCCATTGTTTCTTCTCAGTCTACTCACTCTCCCTTTTCCCCCAGTAGAAACTGCATTCTTTCACCATTGAAACACCCATTAAAAACTCCTTCTCTATTCCCCCCCGCATATAAAAGCCCTTCATTCAAACACCCACTAAAAACCTCCTCCACTACCCAATACAAAATACAAGCCCTTCATTACAACTTTACCATCTCTAACTGGTCTACCATTACCCTTTGAATCCATCCTCATTGCTATTGCCACATTTGCCAACTTCCTGCTTCACTTGCAAAACAAACATTTAAAAAATTACAGTAAACAATAGATAACAAAAGAATTACTCACCTTATTCAGCTTAAGTGATGAAGCCTGGGAAACCTGGAAAACCCATACCCTTGGAATAGAAAAAGATTCACTCTTCTGAGAAATTTAGCCAAACAAGCTACTAGGAGGCATGGAACCCTTCACCCAGTTTTCTTTCAGAAATCTTTCCTTAACAACCTTAAACATTTTTGGAAAATTATAAACCAAATCATAGGATGGGTCCCTGTCACAGCTTATCAAGAGCTGACACTTTACCATCCTACAGAGTTCTGCAAAGAATTTTCTCATCTACCACCCATCACCTCATTCTCTGCCTCTCACGCACCCCTTATACCAGAGCCACCCCTATACCCCCTTTTACTACAACACCATCTAAAGGGAATAATTGCAAAAACTCTTTAATAACATCCCTTCCAATGTTTTTACAAAGGCTTACTTGTGCAACCTCTCAAAATACTACAAAATAACCACCCTACCCACAATATCATGAACTCTCTCTGAAAACAAGACTACATCAAACCCCCCCCAAAAAAATCAACCCCCTCAGACTTTTGGCCCATCTCAGTCTTATTTACCCTTGGAAAAATGTTTGAAAAACTGATCTACTCCAACCTGCAGAACTATCTCCAAACCAGCAAAAGCCTCTCTTACAAACAACACAGCTTTTGGAGTAGTTAGATCAACTCTCTTGCTCTGTACACACTCATAGAAGATATCCCCCAAACCTTCAACAAAGGAAACCTAACTGGGGAAACCTTCAGTAATCTTCCAAAAGCTTTTGCTCTTGTAGACCACCTCCTCCTATTTAACTCACATTCTGCTTCAGGTATTAGCAACTGAGCTCGAGTAGTTCAAAATCTTCTTATCCAACAGACATTTCAATGTCAAAATATTTAGCGCCTTAACACCTTCTGCCCTTCCAGACTTAGGGGTGCCCTGAAGATCATTCCTTGCGCCCCTTCTTTTTTTACTTATTATTCAGTCTTCCAGCTGACCTCCCACACTTGCCTATCATCCTATACACTGACGATTTGTTGACCTATACAGCTCATCCCTTCCACTGTGCAAACAAAAATCAACTGCAAGAAGACATGTCCCAGCTTTGCAACTGGCTAACTCAGAGAAAATTACTGTTAAATACTAAGAAAATTGAAATACATAAAATTTGTAACCAAACTCAAGCTTTTCCAGGTTCCCAGCAACTTGTAAATTATCATTCAGTAATCTTCCGCACCCCCAAAACTACCAAACACTTCCGCTACCTTTGAATATGTTTAGATCAGCTTCTTAGCTTTTAACACCATCTACAATTAACCAAGGCAAAAAGTTCTGGGCAACTAAGATCTCTCACGGTCTCCCCACTGAAGTTAGGACAGCTATTGGTAAAGGGGTGTTTCCTTCACAATTTAAATACAGGCTTTTCCCTAGTATCCTCAGTCTCAAAGAAAATTCTTTCCTCCCTACTGTCTGACAATGATTCTGGTATAAATGCTACAAATGTCTAAATGCCAAATAAAAAGCCTCAGCAAAAAATATTGAACATTTACATTAACGAAAACCCTAAACATAAACTACAAAAGACTGTAAAAGGAAATTATTTACTTTTGCAATCTTTACACCAAAACCCTTTCATAACACTAAGCCCTAATTTGTCTGAACTGTGGTAGCATTATAGAAAGGGTGTTTGCTAACATCAGGTTCGGGGTTAGAGCTAGTAGGCATTACTAAGGTGGGACAGGGCAGCTGCACCACTAGAACACACAAAGCAGTGAGTGCGTCTTAAGTTTCTGAGACTCATCCTCTCTACAGATGTGTTCCACAATGCCAAGTCTGCATTAAGACATAACATGTCATGGATTGCAGAAGTAAATAAATTACAATGATGCAGAAAAATAAATTTTATCCTTTCAGTTCAGGAGCATTCACATTACATCTGATACTGATGACAACCATAGTCTCCTCAGTAGGTCACTTGGTAGCTTATGTTTCATATTCTGGTGAATATGTCTTAAAAAATGGCAAGACTCTTCCCCTTTAACATTGTCCTTCATAGGCCCATGTCTACATGGAGATATCAGAAGTCAGTGTTTATAGAAAACTTAAAAAAATAAACTTGAAACATTCTCATCTTTTCAGTGGAGAAACTTTCAAATTACAGTAGGAATTATGATAAATAGTCTTCTCAGTTGTGGCTTAAGGGGGCTTGAATTTTACTCTGTGGGGAGTGTACCATTTAAACACTGTATCTCCTCCTCCTCCTCTGTCAATGAGCTTCACAGTCTAAATATCAGGGAAGACAGCCAAAGTTAGCATTTGCAGAATTAAATGAAAAAACATGCACAAATACAGGAAACATTTTAATGCTTGACTGCTGGAATATTCACGCTACAACTGGTACTACTGACAATCAAGGGTAACATCTCCAAATGCAACTGCAGACAGAGTAACATGTACTTGCTGTATTTTTAACTATCCAAAGCCTTTATTATAAGCACACCATTTTAAATTCTGAATTTAGTCCCTATACTATACAGAATTTCGGACCTATACCATACAGAATATTGCAATCGCTATGGGTGTGGGTGTTGGTGAGTAAGCCAGGAAAAACAAAGTTGGATATAGATTATCAGACCTTCAGACAACTGCCCTGAGGAGGAGTTATGAGCATCTGAGTCAAATACCCTTTTAAGTCTACCAGTAATACCCTAAACAACAGAGCAGTCCATTCTACTGATAAGGGTGCTAGTGCCTTAATGAACACTGAAAGCTCTGTGTCCTGGGAAAAATTCATGCTGATTGTGATGACATGAGGTAGTGCCAGCTGTGCCAGGGATAGTAGAGTAGGGTATATGTAACATATGTCAGCATAGCTAGCTGGAGTTTTTTAAAGAATTATATGTCATTTGAATATCAAACTGAAGCTGCTGATTTGGCATAGTGGTATGTTGCTCTGACTATAGTACACAGGGTCCTGGGTTCAAGACTTGGCAGTGAAACACATGGTCGTAACACAACATTTATACTTAAGCTGTGGGGTATGCTTTAAGTACTGTGACCTCTAGTGTGTAAGACTCAATAGGTAGGGGTTCTATAGAGGCACTGGGAACTAACGTCAGATGGCACAATGCCAGGGCACTTCTATGGGCTAGGCTTGTAAAGGCTCCAGGGCCATTAGCCTAGTACACACCTATGAACCTATTTGTACAGATGCTTGTGTTAAAAATGTATTTGTATGGTTGCTTGTGTTAAAAATGTATCACCACTGGGTCCTGCTGGACAGAAAACAAATATACATATGTGTCAGACTGTACTGTTGTAACCGATGAAATGTATATATTTTAACAGAGGATACCGGAAGGGAAAGGGTTAACCTTAAGAAAAATAGCCTGAAATTAAATGACTTGGTTTATGCTGTAAAGATTTTATCTCACAGGTCTGAATGCTGCTAGAGAATAGCTTGTTAGTTTCTGCAGGATGGAAGTGTTGGAATTATTTTACAGTTTCCAAATGCTGTAGTAAACCTTAGCTAAAGTTCTGTGTGTGTATTGTAACACATCAGTGCCAGATCCTGTCTCAGTTTCTAGTGAGGGGGTAATGTGGGAACCGCAGAGTCAGCTGAGCAGATGTGATGTCATTCTGTAGCCAGCACTGACATTGTATTTGAATACTAGTGGGAGATGTGATAAGTGCACTTTGTTTTTGGGACCTGACAAAGACACCCATCCACTTCATTTTGCATTGCTTTAGTAAGTAGCTAAGTCTAGGGAACAACAGTAATTCTTCAGTTAGTTAGAAAAATATAGTGAGATTAGCTAAATGTAGTTCTTTCTTTATCTGTTTGAGTTTTTCCATCTGCGTTTTTTTATACTTCTTGTAGTTGAAACTCTGGTGTTTATTGTAAATAGATATTTAGTATTTTCATGTTTTCTTTTTATTATTTATTATTAAATATATCTAAACCTTTCACTGTGGTTGGTCTTTCAGAAAATATTTATCCTTTGAGACTACTTGCATTTATTTAGTGGCACTGTGGCTCCACATTCCTGAAAGTCTTTCGGCTTGGTTAACACTATAATTTGTATAAGTATTAATTTTACTAAGTGCAATTGGGTACCCTTCTAAGAGTCTTAAAGTAGATAGCTTTGGGTGTTTGTGTGTGTGTGTGTGTGTGTGACAGCTACTTTGAACAGGGACACTGAGAGCACTGATTTCACAGAGTGTGTGGTAGAGGACTTGGCTTGGAACACCCGGCTAAAGACTCAGCTCTGTAGTGGTCGGTGGGGTGTCTTATTTGGGGCATGGAGAGAAAGCCCAGCCCCAGGACTGGAGTGTCCATTCCCTGTGTGCTCTTAAGGGAAATTGTACTTGGTGCAGAGAACTGCATCTGAAAATACTGTGTGTGTTTATTTATTTTTCTCAGTGAACATTCCCCACCAGTGTCAGTGGTAAGGAGTGAGGCTCCTTGATCAGTGACCCAGAAGAGGGACTTCACATATTAGCAGCGGTGTAGATATTAATTGAACTTCTGTAGCCTGTAAGCAGTTTTCACTAAAGGTGTGTGTGCTCTCAGCAGCCACAAGGTAAACACAGAGTTTCATTTTTCATGAAGTTTTATTTATTTATTTATTTTTAGTTTAGTCAGGGAAAGCAGGCAAAGATGTCTTCAGAGGATTATGGCAAGCTGACAGTGAACCAGTTGACTGAGGTGTGCAAATCCAAAGGACTGGTGCATGCCAACCTGACTAAAGAAGAAATTATTTCAGCCTTAGTCTTAGCTGCAGACCAGCAACCAGGACGACACCCAGTCTGGTGATGGGGATGTGCAGCCCTCAGAAACAGGACAGTTCACCTTATCCTTAGAAGACTTGAACTGGAGGCAAAACATACAGAATTATAATTGGCAGAGAGATTGTCGTGTTCGGAGGCCACAGAAAATGAGAAACAGCATCAACATGAGAGGGACATGCTGACTCTTCGACAGGAATATGGAGCTAATGGGGAAGGGAATAATTGAACCACAGATGCAAGAAAAGTCAGTAAATTTCTTCCACAGTACCCAGAAGGTGATAATTTTGATAGCTTTAGTCATATATTTGAAAGCGTATGTATACAATATGATGCTGACCATGGACTCTAGGTACAGCTGAAAATCAAAATAAAAAAACGGCAAACAGGCAGAAAAAAGTTAACCGGATTTAATTATACAAATAATACAAGTATAGGTAAGCGATTTTGTCTTCAATATAGACTTCCTCAGACAAATAAAACCATCACATGATCCATTATATACTCTCTGCAAGTCACATGACATAATTCACATTTAACATTTAAAGTGGTTTCATCCACTAACTAAATAATTAAACTACAAACACAATACATCTTAATGAACAACATGAAATGTATAACACGTTAAGTGCATAAAACACAATATAAAAAATACAAATACATAGAGACCCCATGGATTATTTCTCATACGCTTTCATTTTTAACAAACTGTTAATACTATCAACTTCATTTAAACCAGACAAAGCCAAGGGATTAAGAAATATCTTATAGGTTCATAGGTGTGTACTAGACTAATGGCCCTGGAACCTGTATAAGCTTAGCCCAGGAAGATTCCCTGGCATTATGCCACCCAAAGTTAGTTTCCAGTGCCCCTGTCAAGCAAGGCCACTGAAGAGATTCCCAGGATGAACTTCCTATTGCCCATCCACTCATCAAGATTTCTCTTAAAGACGGCCAGTGAAGTGCTCTGCTTGACGTGAATGGGAAGTTTGTTCCAGAGTATGGGAAGTCTCTGGGTTAGGAACCTGTCCCTCCAGCATGCTCTGTTTATTGTGGTAATGAGGTTTAGGTCCCTGGAGCATGTAGCATGGAGGGATTTCTTTAGGTGTAGCATATCTAGTAGCTCTGGGTCAGACATGGCTTTGTAGGTCAAGCAGAGATCGCCTCTAAGTAGGCAATAAGAGACAGAGTACAGCTGAAGTTTTTTTAGTCTGTCCATATAGGGCATGTGTCTAAGGCCTAAGATCCTCTTAGTGAGGTATTTTTGTGGCCTTTCCAGTTGTTGTACGTGTCTAGTGAGGTGCATATCAAATAACGCATTGTATTCTATAATAGGTCTAATGAGGGACAAGTAGAGAGGGATTACGACCTCTTTCTTCCTGGATGAGAAACCTTTTGTAATGAGATGTGCCACATAGAAGAACATGTGGTTATCAAAGGAGAGGTTTCTGTCAACCTGTGTCCCCAGGTCTCTTATCACACCTTTGGTGTTTAGTGGGCTACCGCCTATGTGGTAGTTCATGATCACCGAATTTTTCCCAAAGGGAATTACAATGCACTTTCTGTCAATGAGCTTAAGGCAATGGTTTTGGCACCAGTCATTGGTGTCAGTGAGACCTTTTTGTAGAATGTCTACATCAGTTGGAGAATCAATAATGGCTCCCAGTTTGCAATCATCTGCGAACTTGGTCAGCCAGAGTCCCTTTGTGTTGGCTAGAACTTCAGAGAAGTAGATGCCACCATAAGTCCCTTTGCTCCAAGATGATCGACCAAGGTCCACCTCTAGGATGATGCCCAACCTGTTCCAGTATAAAAACAAAACAAAACTATGATCCCCATAAATAGCCAAATGTTTGAAAAGTGCATTAGTGGACTTTTGTTTTTTATATCATAACAACGTTCATAAATGTGCTGTTTTAATTTGTGCTCTATTTGCCCACATAAAATGCTGAGCGTAATTTACAAAGAGCAATATAAACAACACATTGAGTGTGACACTTGTAATGTCCCCTAGGCTTAATAATCGTATTATTAACTGATCTCATCTACTTGCCAGATCATATGGCACTGTGTACAAGCCCCACATCTCATCATCTTGCCTACAGTGCTACTACTATTGTTTGACATACTGTCTAAGTAATCTTTAAATGATCTCCCTCATTTATAAACTATCTTAGGATGTGCTGCAAGATTTTCATATACATCTGTATGACGAGAGACCAATTTCCAATTCTTGATTATAATAACAGCAATCTGCTCACTATCCACATTGTGTGTTGTAATAAAGGAGGAATGACAAAAGTTTCTCATATTTCACCATGTTTGAGTGACTGACTAGAAGTGGGCTGACAAAGTAAAGTGGGCCATGGTACTCCAGATGTCACCAAAACTTGTACTGATCCCAACTATGGCACATAAACTCCAGATTTCCTCTTACTAATAACTTCTTTCATAACTGATATTACCAGTAATTCTGGATAGCGTCTACTAAAAAACATATGTTCCAAATTATAACATTCATCGAGAAACTCATCCCATTTAGAAACCATCCTGACCACCCTTACCATCTGGCCTTTAACAATGGCCCACTTTTGATGGTAAGGGTGACTACTGGTAAAATGTAATGAACTATTAGAATAGAATGGTTTCCTATAAACATTAGATGAAAAATTGTGTGCTGTAGGATGTACAGTAAGAAGGACATCAAGGTAATGTATAGACCCATGACCTATAGTATATGTAAATACCAAAAAAGATGTAGTGTAATTGAGGTATTGTATAAATTCATTGATGACTTCTACTGGACCTACCCAAGCAATAAACAAATCATCAAGATATTGTGTATATAAATGTATATACTGAAAAAAGAACTACTAAATAAAAATGTACATTCTCACGCTGCCATAACCACATTAGGAAATAAAGGGCCACAGGCAGCACCCATAGCAATACCCAAAGTCTATTTAAAAAATGAGCCCTGGAAATAAATATAATTAGTGCCCAATACAAGTTCCATAAGAGTGGTTAAAGTCTTAACTAAGGTTGGGATTCAGTAATCCTCCGTGTAAGACTAAATAAGTCTTACACGGAAACTGCAGCCTAAGAGTATGATGTCAGCGCGCCATGCATATTCATGATGGCGCGCTGACTCAACTCTAAGGCTAACATGGAGCATGCATGAGTGCAGGGGGCGTCAGACTGCCGAGCAGTCCAAATATCCATGCCCCTGCAAGTGCCTAAAACATGAGCAAGTCCGCTCAAATGTGTATATCCCCAACACTACACTCCCCCACATTCTAAACCCCTGTACAAATATAATGAAATGTAAAACTCTATTTTTTTTTATTATTCCCGATATAGCTGCCCGTATTTGCACGTGTTTGCGTGGGTTTGCCCATTTCTCAGCTACAGTTAGCAGTTTAGACATCGAAGAGGATAATAAACTACTTATATACAAATTAAGCCAAATAGCAATAGCATAGTGGTAGAGCCTTTGCACAAAGAGGAGGCATTCCTGGTTCGAGTCCCACCACTCCCCTTTCCATTTTCTGTAGGAAATCTGTGCATAAAAATAATTCCTGACATTTACCTTTTAAATTTTAGTAAAATGCATTGAAATGGCTTATGTAGTAGTGAACGATATTTTATATATATGTAAGAAGGTGAACTGGTTATGCATACTGATGAATGCATAAGTAACGTATCTTAAGCAATGTGAAGCACTGCTAAGCAACGTTTACCAGTATTAAGCACATTTAAGAATAATTGCCCATAGCTTAGCACTGCTTTAACTAGCGCAATGGCTTTGTGCGGAGCTGCGCATCACACCAACTAGCGCAAACAAAACATGTTTGCATGAAGCTGCACACCGCACTAACTAGCGCAATGTCGGGCAATGTTGGGCAATGTTGAGCAATGTTGGGCAAAGTTGAGCAAAGTCGGCTAAACACAGCCACATCTAGTCGGTCAGGCCAGTAGTAAAATAAAAAGCAATGACAGGCCTCGAACCCAGGATACTGTGCACCATAATCACAGTACTGCACTGTCAACATACATATGCATATTAATCAAAGTTTACTCAGTGCTAAGCAGGTGTGCACTCAGCTGAGAATTTTCAAATCTGGCCAATCACAAATAAGTGCGGGAAATGAGGCATATTTAAGCTCCATAGGCGGGAATACTTGCCATAACTGGCTGTAGCTTCCATCTGCAGGCAGCATGGCTGGTGTCGGAGAGGGCTCTTTTGAGCGCAATGGTGGGGCACTGAGGAGTCAAAAATGATGGTTTGGCTCCTTGTCCATAATCATGATGCCAGACTCCTGCAGGACCAGTTCCAGGGCACTGAATACAAAGCGGAAGCCTGGAACCATCTCGCACATGATCTCACCAGTGCCACAAGTGTCCCTCAGACTGGTGAGCATGTCAGACAGCACTACACAGACCTGAAGAGACACAAGCAGGACCAACTGAACCAGTGGATACAGGAGGCCCATGGGATGCACAATGCCCCACTACTGAGTAGGTAGCCATGGAATGGAGTATGTAAGAATTGCTATTGTAGTCGATATTATGGATAGGTATATGTCTCAATATCACTTCATTTACTTCACAGCTGCAGGTGTCTGTGCTGTGAATCAGCAAGCCTATGCAGATCGGCTGCTAAGGCTGCACCACCAGGCAGGTTAGTAATTATTCTGCATGTATTGTTATATAAAATAAGTGAGAGAGCCTGAAAAAAAGTGTCATAGCCCAATAATAAAGGTATAATAAGTCCTGAATAATTTCTCTGCATGTACTGTTATATAAAATAAGTGAGAGAGCCTGAAAAGAGTGTTGTAACCCATTAATAAAGGTATAATATGTCTTGAATAAGTCTTCTGCATGCACTGTAATATCAAATAAATGAGAAAGCCTCTCAAAAAGTGTGTAGTGTAATTAATAAAGGTATAATTCCTGGAGTGTGTCCGTGTCACTTAGTTCAAAATGTTGTTGTACTCTTGCATTATATAAATAGTACTGTTGTATCAAGCGCTGTCAACCCACACTTGGACAGGCCCATATAAAGTGGATGAAGGGAGTGCCAGTAGCTGTGAAGCATATATACAGTCCTCAACTGTTGGTTAATGGCTGGCATGCATAGGTAAATCTAGCACACGAGTAGCTTGTTAATGTGTTCCCCAGAAATGTCAGTTTGCTGCTAGAAATGTAGGGGGCTGTAAAAATATAACTGATAATGTCACTTGAACACATCCAGATATATAAATATAAATAAAATATATAAATACATAGCAGTAACATCTGCATCCTGGACAGTTTGTATGTCAGATACAAGTCAGGTATATAAGGAATTAGCAAAACCCATTTCACAACTTAATGGACTTTGCCTAGTGCAATAATACATGTAGGGGATATATATCTGCAGTCAGTAGGAATGCAGTGTAAACTATAAGTACATATAAGTTGTTAATGGAGGTATCTTTTTACACCCTACTGTATGTACATAAACAATGCAATTCCACACCTCAATGGGTATGTCTAATCTCAAAACATTTGTTGGGACATATGTCCTATTGGTTTATAAATATCTGCATTTACTTTGATAGATGTGCCCTGTTCAAACACCACAATCTTGGTGGCCTGTTGCCACCAATCAATCCTGCATGCTGTTGTAATGTCCACTGTTGTTCTATATATGCATGTGTTATGCTTGCTGTTCAGCTGTTGGAACTCTGGTGTGTTGGGTTAATGGGAATATTACTGCATGCTGTTACAACTAATTTGGAATGCTGTTGGCTGTTACCAACCCATATTGTCATTAAATCCTCCTAAACATAGAATGTATGGGAAGGCCGGTCCCAGCGGACCCACCTGTCCCACCTCAGCTGGCAATGGCACCTGGCACCAGCAGGTCCGGTGCCCAGCCCGGGACCTCATCCTCCGTTGGCCCTGTGCCACCTTCAGGTGGAAGTGCTGCAGGGGATGGGGCTCATCCCCCCTGTGCAAGCATGGCCAGAGGAGGGCCACCTATCACCCTCCGAATGGACCGGGCTGTGGTGCGTAGGGAGATCGAGCGTCCAGTCACTGATCCTCTACGCCAGCTCGAGGCACGAGTGGCGCGACTCACGGGTGAGCCTGCCCCTCCTACGCAGTCCCCAGCACAGCCACCCTCTGGGCTGTAAAGGTGCAGTGGTGACTGCCCATGGGTGGGGAGTTCAGTTCCACTGTTGCTATCTGTGGGTTCATGGGCTTGCGATTTCCAAACATCCTTCCCCGTCAATGGTGTTCACCCACCCCATGTGTCATATTCTGCCCCTGTATGCATCTTGTTTGTCTTGTCTGTTTACCTTCCCAACCTACCTGCCCAAATATACCTACTTCCCCTACCCCACATTCCACTCTCACCTGTAAAAAAAAAAAGGGGCAATCTGCTCCCACAAAAACATTACGCCCCATACATAGCTGCCCATTTTGCACACATGTCTGCTGGACACATAAACTGAAATTTAATTGGCAGTACAACATACTTTGTTGTCCTCACCCCTCTCTCAGGGGTGGAAGGTTTCAAATTTCCCTCCAAATTTCTAGTATATGCACAGCTGTTGCTGTTAAAGAAATGGGCAGCTATGGACCTTCCCTACACCTGTCCTGCACATCCCTAGCTGTTTTCCCTACTGTCTTTCCCTCTTTGTGCCCCTTTTTCACCACTTTCCTATCTCCCCATTTTCTTTTCTTTCAAAGAAATAAGCATGGGGGTTAGCGGGAGTAAGCACTTTTAAGCAGTAGTTAGCAGGTTTGCACTTGTGTGCGCTTAGCTAAGTATTGCTAAGCGTCACACAGACCCACACAAACCCACTTATAACTGCTTAAAAGTGCCTTAGTCACCCTGCATGTGAGGGCCCTTGTTCTGCTCAGCAGCAAAATAAAACACCACTGTCAGTCTCGAACCCCGGACCTTGGACACACTAGATTGCAAGAAGTACCACTAAGCCACAGTAGATATACATCAGGTTGTTGCTGAAATATATATATCATGCATCAGAATGAGTGAATGTAAAGGAAAGATAGGAATGCCATAACACAAAACCTGTTCTGTGGATCTTTACCAGCAGTTGTTGTGGAATTGCATTACATGACTGTGATAACAGAACCAGCCATTCTAGCAGTAAATAATGTTACAGCAGCACTTTACAACCCCCACACAGTATCATAGCAGGACAATACCCACCCAAATGTACAAAATACCTGTGTGTTCAAGGTCCAGCAAGGATGTAGGTAGGCATACGCAGTACTGGAATTGTACAGTTTTCATGAGCATCCTGTGCTAATGTCAACAAAACAAAAATGTGCAGGAGTACATTAATATTCACAGTATAGCAGTTCACAAACAGTTCATGTGCCAAATGAAAACATCTCAATAACTACGTATGTATGGCAACAAATTGTATAAGAATTAAAAAAACACACAGAAGTGACAAATACAAACACATACAAAGGAAAGGTATGTAACAGATATGTATTTACTGGCATGTAGTAGATGTTTTTGAAGAGTACTCTACATAGTTTGAATCATCCAGATGTGGCAGCAGTATGTATATATGCAGAGATGCCCTGCATAACTACTGCCATGAAGAAATCCGTGTGTAGTTGTGTGCAGTGGGTTATGACTGTGACATATGTAGTTCAGCATTAAATGTCAAACATCTGATCCATGTTATCTGTGTTCTGTACAGTAGTGTGTACAATATCTGTTTGGGGGAGTAGCGCATACAGTTATATAAACATGGATGTGACAGAGTAACAAATGCATGATAGTCATATTAACGTGTAGCTTAGCATTGGCAACAGCTGTACCAGGCTAGTATGCTAATCTAGCATTTGCAGCTATATATACACCCTCTAATATTACTGTGTGCTCACATGTGACACCCGTTCATGTTGCAGCAAGGCCCAACAGGTCAGCCGTGAGGTACTCGAACTTACAACATTGTGGACCTTGTGTATGTATGGCACACACATACAGAGAGATCTGTCTGTGTCAGATATATTAGCATCTGTACATGTGCATAGAGCAAGGGACATACTGCAACTGTTTGTGAAGGGTGGACATATATATATTGTTGAAGGTTGTTATGTGCATATTTCTATGTAGGTTGTAGTGTGTGGCAAACAAGACAGCATACAGTGCTGGTATATGACATGTGGTGGTTAAACACTGTGGGTATGATTTGTCAGGTTTGCAGTGTTGCAGCCAGTGAGGCCTGCTAAGGCTACATGGGCTGAGAACACCTTCAATGCATTCCACACAACACTGTGCAATATTATGACATAACTGTACACCTCACAACCTTTGCATAATTGATATTCTCACCATGAAAGGTGGACTGTATATGTGCCTATATGTATATCTATATGTACACCAATGGATGTTTATGTGCATGTGTTTATATATATATATATATATATATATATATATATATATATATATATAAAGAGAGAGAGACAGGGTCATATTTACTGCAACAGATGCCTGGTGACAAAGCCATGGACTCAAGCTCAGTGTTGACACTGCATTGGCATCCCTTCTTGCAAATACTCTGTACCCATTAACTACCACATAGGTGGTAGTCTACTTAACACCGAAGGTGTGATAAGAGACCATGGGACGCAGATGGACAGTAGTCTCCCCTTTGATAATCACAGTGCCACACTAGTCATGTAATCTGTCTACATGGCACACGTCATCACAAAAGGTGTGTCATCCAGGAAAATATAGGTCAGTGTTCCCCTCTACTCATCACACATAAAACCCATTATAGAGTACAATGCCCCATGTGGTATGTACCTCACAAGACATCTACAGCAACTGGAAAGGCCACAGACATACCTCACAAAGAGTAATACCAGTCTCAAACAGATGCCCTATGCAGACCATCTCACAAAACCACAGCTAGACTGTATCGCATACCGCCTACCCAGAGGTGACTTCTGCTGAACATATAAAGCTATGTCAAACCCAGAGCTGTTGGACATGCTCCACGTAAACAGATCACAATCCCTACGAGCTACACGCTCTAGGGACCTAAACCTTGTGACCTCAATAAACAGCACATGCTGGAGGGATAGATTCCTATCTCAGAAACATCCCATACTCTGGAACAAACCCCCTATCAATAGCAATCAAAGCTCCTAATTAGCAGTCGTCATAAATAATCCTGATGATTGTATGAGAGATAGGAAATACACCCCGGGAATCACCTCTGTGGCTCTGCTTGACAGGGCCACGTGAAATTAAATTACCTGTGTGTCAAAGGCCAGGGTAGCGCATGGCTAGACTTCCATAGGGCCTAGGGCCAATAGCCTATTACCTACCTATGAACCGATACACACCCACATGTACTTGTTGCAATAATTGCTATGTGAGGTTGACTGAGTGTGATGGTGAATGTGTCAGAGTTCTGTATATGTGTGATAGCTTAGTGGGAAACTGTTTCTGTCATGCTATTTTGTGTCCTAGCTGTGATCCCAGCAAAAGATGTGTATGCTATTGCTAGGCAGAAAAAGCAGTATGCCATACGGTCTGATGAAGTCCCTTGGTGTCGACTGTGGTGTCCCATTGTAGGCTAAAGCAGTACATGTATACTTATTGAGTGTTACTGCTGGTGAATCCAACTCCTGTATGAACTGTAGTACTACCTGAAGCTGTATGCCTAAACAGCACAGTATGTCCACATTTCTTGGAACCACTGTTTTGTGTGTTCCCTGTAGTCCTCACAGATTACATACCTCAGGCATAAGGTTTTGTAACTACTGACACACAGTACTGTATGATACACAGGTAAAGGTCATCTGGGTTGCCATACCTTTGTGTCTGGTACGCATGTCTGATGTGTGTGTGGGTATGCCTGTACCATGGCCTCGGTCATATGTGTGTTACAGGATATAAGTGCGTATCTAGCAACATGTATAGTCTAGTACAGCAGTATGCCACCTATATTAACAAATGTGCACATATGTTAGGCAGGGGTTTGCCATCAACGACTAGTGTGGTATACTGGTAATACTGTAAGTGGACTTTACAATCATTGCAATGGATTACATATTTCTTTATGCATTAGCTTGATATATACCTCCTGTGGCTAGGTGGTGCATTGTGTCACATACAGTGTGCCATGTACTGTTGTATAGTCTTACATACTGGTTTATCTTTGTTGCTGTGCAAAACATGGTTTGATATATAGATTGTGTCAGGCAGTTGTGGGTTGAGCACTGATATGTGGTATTGAAAGTGTGTATCCTCTGACAGCCAATAGGTTGCTATATATGGCAGTTAATTGATATTTGTACTTTAGAATGTTAAGTGTGCCACATGACTTGCTCACACATATTGTTACATTGTCTTCCAGGGTCATGGTCCACCATCATAATCCCACATATAGCCCAGCAGAGGAGGAACAGATTACAAACAGCCTGGTTCAGCACTACGCCCTGCTGTTCTCAAGAACCAGCCAGGACCAGCATGAGCGGACTGCACTGTAGCAAGATCTTGTCCGTAGGGTAAATGACATAGGCATGCATAACATATGAGCAGGTACGCCATCACTGCAGTGATTTAATTAGACATGTCCGGCAGAGTGCGTCTGATATCCGTTATGTCTTGTAATGCTATTGAGTGTATAGGTCACATGACACACATTGTGTATGTGTGATGTTTAATGTTGCAGTTGTGATGTAGCATGCCATGACACGGCTTGCACTGGCATGTCCACAATATGTTCTACACTCACCATAACCACTGTACAATGGCTATGTTAAGCAATGGTATTCCATCAGGTATACATGCACCACTCATCCTGTGTGTATACATAGCATGCATGTGCTAAACCTGTGTCCACAATTATCTGCTAAAGACACAGATGTTCCAATCAGAAATGGATATCTATGTGACACACAGATACACATCCAGACATCGTATATATACCTGTGAGTGATGGTGCACAGGACATTGCAGAGCTTTTAATACTTGCAGAGCAATGCTGTGTCCATGTACACATTGCGTTCCAGGGTGAGGCCAATCACTGAACAACAACACGCATGCATCAAAGCCATGTATACTGTTATTAGCAAGGGCTGTCTACACTTGCACTGCATGCTGTTGAGCAACACACATCCTGCATGCTGACATGTGTGATATAACTGTTTGGCTTGTGATACTGTACACCACCATCACCTGCTATTGAGTATGCTCTGGATTGCTTGTGGTGTGTCTGTCTGCTTTAGTGAGGAGTGTATTTGTGTTCATGTGTGCATGTGTGCATGTATTCATGTGTTCATGTGTGCATGTGTGCCAACATCATGTACAGGTCGTAAAGTGCGTTTCCTGTCTTCCTCTCACAGGTGCTGAGTTTGCGCTGGTTCACTGCAGCAGGGAAACTGATGTCCCTAAGCAAAATAGTGATAATGATGATAGGTGCGTTGAGGCACAGGCATGTTTACCAGGGTCTGTCATTGGGCCACCAATCGACAGTACACAAGTGTCCACCCCATCCATGCACACAGTCATACTGCCAATACATCCATCACCAATGCCCTTAGCTGAGGGACAGCATACAGTCGGCATTGGCCAGGACAGTGTGGTATCTATGGCACATGCATCCCAACACAGCAGCCATACCCAGATGTCTGGAAGGGTACCACATAGGCAGATGTCCAGGGGTTCTCATCGGAGCACTGCTTCTCATCATGCCCCTGGCAGATGTGCCACAGGTCTTACAACCTCATGCATGTTCCAGGCTGTCATGGAGGCACAGGCACGTATGGAACGGTACACCAGACAGGGACTAAGGGCACATAGCACCACTGTAATTGACAGTATCTGTGACCTAGCAGGTGCCATCTGTAATTACACTGAGGTCACTGATAGACGTTGGGGTGAGACATTAGATGTCCTCCTCAATGTCATGTCCATGTGTCAGGACAGTGCGGGACAGATGAGTCGTCGGCATGGACGTATGCCAGCAACATCAGCAGCTGGCATTCGCCACGGATGTCCCTCAAGTCACAGCCACTCCCGTAGTGCCAGTACCAGCCCCAGCAATGTTGGGGGTGGGCTGTCTATAGACCGTCCTAGAAGACCATGTGCACGTGGCTCTGGACAGTCCCAGCAGGGACCTGGGTCCAGCGTACATCAATCTACCTCTGGGAATAGTACCCAGTCTGGCTTAGTACCGGATAGTGTCAGCAGCACCCCTGCCAGGCACAGGTACAGTATCCGTGGCCAGAGACGGTGATCTGTAAAGCCTGGCAGGTACAGTCTGTGGCTGTCCCACAAATACCCGTATATGGCAGCCACATGGTGGAACTGTGTGCATGCAGACACACACACACACATAAACCAGACACCTAGGGCTAACACATACCCGCACACATTACATCAACATTGGCCCATAACAGTACTCTTGGCCCTCACACATACATACACAGACACACACATGCATGTCGATTGTATGGCTCACTGTAGGCCTCTGGCAAACCAATAACACACCCTGTGCATATGATGAAACCTGTGCCACCTCCTGTCATCTGTAACATTGATGCAGGAACAGGCTACGATGGTGCTGATGCACAGGGTGACTTTATAGCAGTATAGCAATGTTAGCATGTTGTCAGCAGTAGAGTGTAATGATATGCTTGAAGGTGTAGCTGAGCAGGCATGATGCATTAAAGCTATGATTGTCAATGTAGTATTGTTTACAACAGGGCTAGTTCCAATAGTGTATTGTCTGCCCACGTGCCACTTGGCTGATGTGTGTAGTATTGGCAGCATGTGTTAGAGAGTGGACAGTATGTGTGTGTGATGCGTGTAGCACAGATTTGCAGGTGTACATTTGTGAACATGGTGGAAGTGCACTGTCTGCATGTATGTGCATAGTGGACACATGGGCGGGGTGACATGCCCTGTATTACACAGTAACACTCCATATTTTCTATTGGTGGCCAGTATGCATTGTACTACACACATTTCGGAACTTGACTACACAAGTGTGTGTATGACATGGTTTGACACTGTGCTGTGGGTGATACTGTTACTATCTGTCATTGTTTTGCATTCTGGTAGTATACATAACTTCAACAGCCTGACCATAACCAATCGTTAGATGATGTCTTGACAACTGACACACAGATGTAGGACACACAGTAACATTTGGATCCTTCAGATACTATACTATGCCAGTAACTAGTGGTATTCACCTGCACCCATTACTGAGACCACTCCTGTTTGGTATATAGCTCTCTTAGGTACAAGCAATCACAGTAGGGATATGTCCGTCCACGTCTGGTAATGCATACTGTGGCCTATAATGCATTCTCCAGATGACACACACATCCTCCACAAGGGTGTCATACAGACAGATACCTGTTGTCAAACCCATGCTGTAAAGCTATAAGCCAACCAAAGCATAGTCATCCACCTTTACGGAACATAGTATCCCCACAGTACCACATAGGTAGCAGCCACCAACATGATGAACAGGTACCGATGTGTACATGCAACCAAGTGTTACGTCATCTCTCCTTTGATAGTCACATTTGCAAAGGTATTTTGAAATCCCTCGGTGGATCACATAAGCAATAAGGGGTCTGCATGCATATCCACAAAGGTTGTTGTACACCTATAATGAATAGCCATCATTGACAGACTTTGCTGCATTTGAACAGGTCTGACATATACCTCAGCCATAAACCCTCACTCACACAATTCAATAGAAACCGTAATGAGTGTGTGTGACATGGATGACCTAGGCCAGGGATCACTGTGGTGGCTGGCCTTGTCATAAGCATACAGGTCTGGAAAGCAGCAGCACACTCTGGCAAAGATGACAGATGTGTTCTTGGAGAAAGCAGGGTTCCCACACATGCAATAATTGAGGTCACATGTATGTATATGTATTTGCCACACAGCTACCTCACATTTGCAATGCATACTGATATGTCATACAGTAGTAAAAGCAAAACCCACAACACATTGACCAACAGTGTCACACACACACTCACCAAGTGCAGGATTCAAACCTCTACCTAACTACTTCATGATACTAGAGGAGTACGCATTAACACTAAACGCTATACACATTTTTGGGAGTTCTCTTTTCCACAGGTATATTTGTAGGATGGTGACATCATCAGACTTGACAAAGATTAGTATACCACTTTTAAGGTGTTTTACTCCTCTCCAAAAAGGTTGCTCCTCATCAAGGATGATCAGACACAAACACACACACACTTGTCAAGTGCAGGCTTCAAACCGCTACCTAACTACGTCATGATACTAGAGAAGTACGCATTAACACAACGCGCTATACACATTACTGGGAGGTCTCTTTTCCACAGGTATATTTGTAGGATGGTGACATCATCAGACTTGACAAAGATAAGTATACCACTTGTAAGGTGTTCTACTACTTTCCAAAAAGGTTGCTCCTCTCCATGGTGATTACACACAAACAAACACACACACAGTTGTCAAGTGCAGGATTCAAACCCCTACCTAACTACTTCATGATACTAGAGAAGTATGCATTAACACGATGCACTACATGCATTACTGGGAGGTCTTGTTTCCACAGGTATATTTGTAGGATGGTGACATCATCAGACTTGACAAAGATAAGTATACCACTTGTAAGGTGTTCTACTACTCTCCAAAAAGGTTGCTCCTCTCCATGGTGATCACACACACACATGTCAAGTGCAGGATTCAAACCTCTACCTAACTACTTCATGATACTAGAGGAGTACGCATTAACACAATGCGCTATACACATTACTGGGAGGTCTCTTTTCCACAGGTATATTTGTAGGATGGTGACATCATCAGACTTGACAAAGATAAGTATACCACTTGTAAGGTGTTCTACTACTCTCCAAAAAGGTTGCTCCTCTCCATGGTGATTACACACAAACATGCATCCACACACGCGCACACAGTTGTCAAGTGCAGGATTCAAACCCCTACCTAACTACTTCATGATACTACAGGAGTACACATTTACACAACATGCTATACACATTACTGTGAGTTCTCATTTCCACAAGTATATTTGTAGGATGGTGACATCATCAGACTATACAAAGTGGGTTACATTAGGTGGGCTACATAGAAGGAATGCCTAAACACTTTGGCCATGTGATCATCAAAGGAGAGTTTACTATCTACCTGTGTCCCCAGGGCCATAATGACTTTCTCTGTACATACTGGATTACCACCTATGTGGTAATTTGTGTGCACTTTGTTTTACCCAAAGGGGATGACTATGCATTCTTTGGCATTCAGGTTGAGGGCATTGTTTTGACACCAGGTATCTGTCTCTGTAAGACCATACTGGAGGATGTCTGTGTCAGCCATAGAGTCAATTATGGACCACAGTTAGCAGTCATCTGCAAACCTATTCAGCCATACTCCTCCTGTGCTTGCCTGTACCTCTGAGCAGTATCTACTGAACAGGTGGGGTCCCAGGACCAAGACCTGTGTGATGCCATTTGTGACTGGTTTAGAGTCGAACATGGCACCCGCAACCCTGAACATGTGTGTTTGATCTGTGAGCCACTTGGCCACCCATCCTGTGACATAGCTGTTAATGTTCAAGCTGGTAAGCTTGTCCATGATGACAGAGTGGGGAATGGTGTAGAAAGTCTTTAGAGAGGTCCAGGTGGGCTGTGTGGACTACTTTCACCTCCATCTATGTCCTTGGTAACTGTTTCAAATAAGTCAACTAGGTTTAGGAGGCAGGATCTGCCTTTAACAAGGCCAAGTTGGGTAGAGTCCAGTGTCTGGAGGTCCCCAATGTCTCTGTTTATGGGTTCCATGATAATTTGCTCCATAGCTTTGCAGACCAGGCTGAGTAGACCTATAGGACAATGGTTTCCAGGTTCTGTTGTGGCGTGAAGCTGGATGACTGTTGGTGTATGCCATTCTTTGGGTACATAGCCTGTGGTACAATTGAGTCTGGACAGTGAATGTAGATGAGGGTGTAGTTCCTTTTGGGGCTGGTGTAAGACACAACCTGGGACACCATCCTGCATGTCCATGAAGTCTGGGGATTTGCATTCTTCTGGGATGGACACAGGCCATTTTGGGGGTGATGGGGGAGTTTGCACTGAACCTGTCCCCCAGGATGTGGGCAACATAAGTTGGTTCAGTGTATTTCTTGCCATTTTTCAGTAGCTGACAGCATATTTGGAAGTTGCCACCTACGTTTGGTACAGCTAACGAAGGCTTTGTGGTTGTTATTCTTACATTCCTTGGCAATTTGTCTTTATAAACTGGCCTTGGATTATTTTATGAGCGATCATTGTTTCTTCCTAATAATGATCAGTGATGACTTTCCTTTTGTGTAGTTTGCTCTATCATGTATTCGTTTCCTCCTGCTGTTGTCTAGCTTATTTATGGGCGACGACCACCAGATTTGTTTCTTATTTTTGGAGGAGTGCATCTTGGTTTTATTTGGGATGTCTCGATCAATGCATCCCTGTAGATGCTCATAGGATGCACTTGTAAATGATTTGGCAGATTGTAGAGCATTAGCCTATATAGCAAGGGGGCTTTGAAACTTTCAACTTTGGTCTGGGGAAGTGTGCAATTTGCTTTGGAAAATGTCTTCACAGTGGTTTCATTGACTGGGGGGGCGGGATGTGGATGTCCCGTGTGATTACTTTATGATATGATATTACCAGCGAGGGGTTTATCTCTGTTGTGGTACACTGGTACCCCATGTTGGTGATGATCAAGTCCAGTATGTTGTCACCTCTAGTGGGTGTGGTGACCAGCTGTTCCAGGGTGTTAGAGTTTTTAAACTTGAGGAAACACTGGGCAAAGGATGTTGTACACGAGTAATTCTCCCACTCAATGTTTGGCTAGTTGTAATCTCCTCATATAATGGTGTTTGATAGGACCTTTGTATTTTCCACTGTTCTCAAGAATACTGAGTGAGGTTCCTGAGACAAGGTAGGTGATCTGTAGCAGGCTACAATCTGATAAGCAGCTTTGCCCAAGTTTAGTTGCACTTGCATGGTCTCCAAGGCCTCATGTTGTGCCACTAACCTGAAGGTGTGGGTATCCATAAGGTAAATGGATACACCCCTTCCTTTGGTATTTCACCTGTGGTTTTGGGTCCGAAGATCAGAGGGAATGTGAGTGTTTTACATGGAGCATGTCCAGCAGCTCTGTGTTTGACATAGCTTTGTATGTTAGGCAGAGAACACCTCTGAGTAGGCGATATGCAAGGGAGTATGGCTGGAGCATTTTTATCTGTATTTACAGAGTGTGGGGTGGTGTTGTAAGCTGTGGCAGGATCTACATAGGCTGTGCGAACCACCTTACCCTTGTCTACAGTTCTGGTGACTACTTCAATGTCATCTATCAGGTTTAGGAGACATTATCTGCATTTTATACATCCAACATGGTTGTGGTCCAGAGTTTGGGAATTACAAATGTATTTTTCTAAGTTGTATGATGATACATTCCATGGCCTTGCAGGGCAGGCTCATCAGGCTGATGGTGCGCTAGTTCCTGGGGTCCATGGTGTCTCCACCCTTGTGTAGTGGGATAACCATCTCTGTGCACCATTCAGCTGGCACAAAGCCTGAGGTGTGGCTATGACTGAACATGGTACGTCGGTGTGGTGCCTGTTCATTCTGTGGTTTGTGTAGAACACAGACTGGGAAGTTATCTGGTCCCATGGCTGCTATGATACTGGCTTTGGAGAGTGTTTTTCACCTGTGCAGCCGTTATGACAGCAACTTTGCAGTCTTCCATTATAGTGAAGTGCTCTTTCATGGGTGAGAGGGGGGTAAAGTTAACACTGATCCTATCTGCCAGGATGTTGCCAATATCAGTTGGGTCTGTATATTTAGTGCCATTGAGCTGTAACTCAGAACAGATCTGAGTGTTGCCATGACATGGACCTGTCTGTTGTGCAGAGATCTCCTGCGTAGACAGTATGCAACAGAGTACAGATTGGGTTAAATTCTGTCTTGTTGCATGGGGCAACTGTTTGAGGCCAGTAATCCTCTTGTTGAGGTACTTCAGTGGTCTTTCCAGCTGCTGACGGTGCCTAGTCAGATTCATCGCAAGTGTGTTGTGGTATCTCTGATGGGTGTGATGACTGATGAGTAGAAGGAACCTCCTTTGACCTACATGCACAGACCTTGGCAGGTTGTGTGAACACATAGCATGACTTTCTGACCACTTTGTGAATGTGTTTCTGGAAGTAGAGATGACTTAACCACATTTGTCCATAGATCCCTTATTATCATCTCCATATTTAGCCTGTTTGTGAGCATGCCCAGTATGACGTTTCAGTATGTTGTTGTCTGACATTTGCTTCGTTTATTTAAGTGTGTGAGCATGCCCAGTATGACCTTTCAGTGTGATGCTGAATGAAATCCACTACATTTGTTGAAGTGTGTGAGCACGGCCGCTATAGACATTTATACTATATGTGTGTTAAAAATCAAGTTGTATTTTTACAGCAGGGCTCACCTTTGTGTAATAAATCAACAGGGATCATGCTGTGCCTGCAGGCCTTCCATGAGACACTTTGCATAGACTTATCAACATTTCTACATACAAGGGGGACAGCTATTCTTTGTACATTTCTACCCAGGGGCACACCTGATTGTTACTGTGGGTGTACATAGGATGAGGGGTTCACCTGACACTTATACACATTTGCTAGGCCTGCACTGCTATGCAAGGTACTCCATTTCAGTCTGTACTGTTGCCTATCATACTGGCTTGAGGCATACTACTGTACTACAGATCTTGGCGTCCACTGTCACGTATATTACATTGCGACTTCATAGCCTACCCAACCCACATCACACCGCCCGGCCTGCTGTTCTCTGTCTGCATAGGCCTGTGGGGGAGGTTAACCATATGCCTCTTTAGGGGCATGCTACGGCAATTCTTTGTGTTTGCATTAGTGTACAATTGTCCTGCTGTGTCTGTGCCAGTGGAATGCTGTCATGGCTTAGTGGTTCAGTACTGTGACTATAGTGCACAGTATCCTGGGTTCGAGTCCTGTCACTGCTTTTTATTTTCATGCTGGGCAGACCAAACTGCTTAAGGAACAGTAAAGCAGATATGAGCATGTTTACCTGACTTTGCTCGACTTTGCCTGACCTTGCCCAACATTGCGCTAGTTAGCACGGGCAATTTTGTTTACATATACTAAATAGTGGTAAAAACTGCCTATCACTGCTTTATATTGCTTATAACATGGCAATCATGCCTCAGGTGGTGCTGCAGGGCTGCCTATGTCGGATGCACATAGTACACACCCTATACAAGTGTGAAAACAGGTAGTGACAAGTTAGGCATCCCTTTTATTTTATGTGCGAGTCAGAGGTATCATTTCCAGGGTTCCTACTGAGCCTGTGTATGTGCTATGCGTTTCCTCTTTGCCAAGGCCAAGGCATACTGGGTACGCCTCCTTCTTCCTACTGGGGCAGGCTCAGGTTCCTCCTCCTCCGAGTCACGCTGTGCCTTGTGCAGGCCTTGCCAATGGTGGGGGGCTATTTGGCCCTGCCCCATGCTGTTCCTGCTGCAGCTGTTTTTGCAGGATCATATTGTGTAGCGTGACACACACCATTACAGTATGGGTACATGTAGTTGGTGAGTACTGCAAGGCTCCACCAGATGTGTCCAGGCACCGAAACCGTGACTTGAGCATCCCAAACACACGCTTGATTACATTTTGTGTTTGTGCGTGTGCCTCGTTATGGTGTTCTTGTTCAGGTGTGTGTGCATTTCTGATGGGTGTCATCAGCCACGGCTCCTGTGCGTATCCAGCATCCCCCACTAGGTGACCGTTAGGGATGTCCCCCCATTGGCAAATGTCTGGTACAGCTGCGTCAGATGCCAGATATGGGAATCGTGGTAGCTTCTAGGGTAGCCAGCACACACATTCAGTATTATGCCCTGGGCATCGCACACGACCTGGCAGTTGATGGAGTGGAAGCCCATGTGGTTGATGTAGGCCCTACCCTGCTCACCGGCTGGCGCTTTGATGTGTATGTGCGTGCAGTCAATTGCACCCACTACCTCAGGGTATTCCGCTATTTGCTGGAAGAGACGCATATTGCTGGCCAATGCCTCACGGGAATTGGGGAAATATACATGATCACCGACATGTGCTGACATGGCATTCAGGAACTGGTGCAGTACTCTGGATGCTGATGCCTGTGAAAACCCCATCATATCACCAGTTGGTCTCTGGAAGGTACCTGTTGCTAGTATTCTTAGGCCAACACATACCTTGGTTTCCACTGGGATGGGTTCTACTCTGTTGGTTCTGTGTGTGAGGTGTGGCCTGCACAGCTCAACAATTTGCTGCAGTAGGTCTCTGTCCACTCTATAGTGCTCCACTATCTCCAGCTCTTGTAGCCCCTGGTAGGTTACCCTGGGTCTGTACATTCTTCTCCATCTCCTCACTGTGGCTTGCTCAGCAGCATTCGCAATGGCACTACCCTCAGCATCTTGCACATGTTGCCTTATAATAGCAATGGCAGCCCCTAACATTTTTTTGTCTCAGTTAAGCTTTTTAAGTTTTCACTTCTCTTTGTAGACTGCATAGTTGCAGTGTTTCTGAGAAGAACATGGGGGAATGTTGTTTGCAGAGTTTTTGGGGCTGGGCTGGGCTAGTGTACTGCCTGTGTAATTGGCTGATTCTGATTGATTTCACCTGGTAGCTCTGCTAGTTCTCCTTGGTTAACTTCCTACTACTTCTTTTCCTTCCTTTTCCCTTTCTGTTTCCACAGGGGGCAGCGATGCGCAAACACATGCACACAAGTGCACACGCACACACAGGCTTCCACAGGCTTAGGTGGGTGCACATGCATGCACACAGGCTTAGACAGCCACACACAGGCTTACACTGGTGCACACAGGCTTAGACGGGTTTACAGGCGTGCACACGCACACACAGTGTAAGCATCTTTGCAAGAAACTTTAGTGATATCCACAGCGTACATCTTCGGTTTCTGGGTTTCAGTTAAGACAACTGTAGACACGCCTCTTCCAGTCCTGAGTAACTTACAGCAAACACATGCCACTCTGCTCCAATAAGCTTACAGTCTTTGATACATACCCCCTCATGATGTCACCAATTTTCTACTCTGTTACTCCCCTAATCCTACTCTTACACTCTAGGGACATGGCTCACACGGCAGGGAAAAGTGGGATTCACTATCCTTATCTTCATTTGCATATGATTGCCTACTAATGCTTAGTTACATCTCTCAGACTGAGCTTCCCCCCTTAGCAACCACTACTCAGTAGCTATGTTGTCTTCAGCCTGCCATTCACCTGCATGGCAGAAGAGTATTTTTAATAAAATGCCTATTTTTGGTTTTTATTTTTTTCTGGTTTTTAGAGCCCCGCACCTTTGCGCGATGCTGCGCTACGCTTAAACATCGGAGATCGGGGAAAAAATGTATTTTTTTATTATTTTGTAACAGACAAAATTGCCAATGGCCTTATATTTGGCCATTGGCATGCTTCCTCAACTGGATGCATCCTTTATTTGGAGCTGTCATAGCTCCGTTTTGCTATTTGCAGAACGGTACTCCGTTACCAATGGAGTACATTTCTGAAAGTTACTCTACACTTACTCGGACAGGTTAGTGTTTCCTGGATCACAAATTTACCTCATTTGCATAGCTTCCAGCAGCAAATGAGGCAATTTGCATAATATAACACTGTCCGTGCAAGAGTAGTTTTAGGAGCTCTCATGCACGCTCCTGCCGGCTGTTCCTGGATCGCTCGGCAGACATATTGGCTGTCTGGAGTCTTACTCTACTCTTAGACTCCGTGCAAGCCTTTGCGAATCCGGCCCTAAGTTCTGATCAAGCTTAAAATAAAATGTCAAATATTCTTCAAACCATTCTTGCCCTATATTATGTGGTATACAACTAAATAAATCCTTAACAACTGTTATAAAAATAGGGTCAAGAGTCAAATCTACATCATTACATTTTGTCAAAAAATCAAGTCTCTGCAAAGATAAGGAATGGCCATCACATAGTCTTTAAGCAAACAATCTATTGTTCTAGCTATACAGTAAGTTTTGGAATTGCCAGCGTCAATAATGGGTCAGGGGGCGTCCAATAAGTTCTTATGAATTTTCGGCACACTGAATATACTAGGTATACATGGTAATTCAGTGTGCATGAATTTATACTGTTCAGAGGTTATTTGCCCCTGCATTAACATGTCATACAATACAAAATCAACCCAGTGATAGGCAATATTTATCTCATTAAGAGAAGCCTCCACATAGGAACCATCATATAGTATATTCAATAATAAGAAGTTATGTACCTACCATAATGTTCCATGTTAGTTGTCTTCTTCTCGCCTTCTTTCTTGCTGGATGGGTTCGGAGCCGATCCTCGGCTCCGACTCGGCCAATACTAAAGCTCGAGAGCTAATTCCACCGGCTCAAGGCTCCCCTATATCCCACAATGCTAGGCGGTAACTACTCAGATCTCGTCTGATAGCTATACCAAGCAACCCTAGTCTCCACAGCAATGGAGAAGGGAAACCCACCTCAATAACAACCTGCGTGAAAGGTATCACAGACCTAAGAAAGGAGAAAGGAAGTGGAAGAACATGTGGGAATGACGACTTCCAGAGGAAGATCACAAAGTGAATTCCTATCGGTCTGTCCAGGCTTGGGGGAAGGAGGGTGGGACGCAAGAAAGAAGGCGAGAAGCAGACAACTAACATGGAACGTTATGGTAGGTACATAACTTCTTAATGTTAAGTTGTCTATCTCACCTTCATTCTTGCTGGATGGGACCGCGTCCCTAGCACCTTATCCCAGGTGGCCTATCGGAACAGACTCTTGAGAACAGTAGAACCAAAGTTGGCACAGTTTCTGGAGACCATGTCCAATTTGTAATGTGAAATGAAGGTATGAGGAGAAGCCCAGGTGGCTGCTGCACAAATGGAATCTATTGGCAGCCTATCCTGAAAAGCTACGGATGTAGCTAATGCCCTAGTTGAATGAGCTCTAGGTCTTGAAGGTAGTTTTTGATGTCTGATCTCATAGATGAAGGTAATTGTAGAGGTGAGCCATCTAGAGAGGGATACTTTAGTAACAGGAAGGCCCAATTTCCCTTCCGCATATGACAGAAACAGTTGATCAGATTTCCTGAATTGTTTAGTCCTGTCTAAGTAATATCTAAGTTGGCGATGAACATCCAGAAAATGTAGCTTTTGTTCCGACCTGTTTGAATAGCTAGGGAAAAAGACGGGGAGATCAATAATTTGGTTTAGGTTTGCTTGAGAGGAAACCTTAGGTAAAAAGGATGGATTAGTACGGAGGGATACCCTATCTTTGTGAATCACCAAGTAAAGAGGACGACTGCACAGAGCATGGAGTTCAGATACCCTTCTCGCTGAAGTTATAGCTACCAAAAAAAGTGTCTTCCAAGAAAGCAACTTCAGAGAACATGATGCCGCCGGTTCGAAGGGGGGAAGGATTAAGGATGCCAGAACCAAGTTCAAATCCCATTGAGGCGGGGGATCTTTGATTGGAGGTTTGAGAAGAAATACGCCCCTTAAAAAGGCTTTACAGAGTTTGTGAGCCATGATGCTAGACTCCGAGACACCTACATGAAAATTAGATATGGCGGCCAGTTGAACTCTAATGGTAGATGCAGATGATCCTAAATGAAAGAGCTCTGCTAGAAAGTCTAGAATAGACTGGATAGGTGCAGTAAAGGGATCTATGTTTTTTGATGTTGCCCAAAAAGAGAAGCGTTTCCATTTGCTACTATAAATCTTCCGGGTAGAAGATTTATGAGAGGCTATCAAGATATCTCGGACCGAGCGAGATATTGAGGGAAGCCTGGCTAAGGTCGGAATTGGAGAAACCACGCTGTGAGGTTTAGAGAATGCAGAGATTGGTGCAGCTGACCCGATTGTTGGGTTAACAGATCTGGTACTGGGTCCAGATGCCAAGGCTGCTCCAAAAGGTAACGATGAAGAAACGGAAACCATATCTGTCGAGGCCAGTAAGGGGCAATGAGGATCATTGTCACTCTCAAAGTGATGGCTTTCTGAATTAGTTGAGATATCAGTGGAAAAGGGGGAAAGGCATATAGAAGTCCCCGGGGCCAATCGTGGACTAGATCATCTCTGGTGTGATGGCCTGATAACAGGAAGAGAGTGAAGAAGTCGTGACACTTGCTGTTTTGGGAAGTAGCAAAAAGATCACAGCAAGGGTGGCCCCATCTTAGGAATACTTCTTCTAGAACTGATTTCTTCAGAGACCACTCATGGGGCATGAGAATTGCCCTGCTCAACTTGTCTGCAATCACATTGGATTTCCGGAATGTTGCTATCAGAAAACGCTGAGAAGAGATTGCCCATTGCCAAAGTCTGAGTGCCTCTCGACATAAAGGGTATGATCTGGTTCCGCCTTGTTTGTTGATGTACCACACTACGGACATGTTGTCCGTCTGAATTGCAATAGTCCCAGTGGGAAGAGAGTCGTGAAGGGCTTGCAACGCTAAAAGCACTGCTCTCATCTCTAAGACATTTATGTGCAAGTGGCACTCGAAAGGTTGCCACGTGCCTTGGACTGTCCTGCCCTGATAATGCCCCCCCACCCGATCAGGGAGGCGTCTGTTGTCAATCTGGCGACTGGGGGGGGGAGTGAAGGGTCTTCCTCGGAGAACCTGAGGTGATGTGATCCACCAAGACAGTTGATTCTTGCATGATTGAGTTATCAATATGGTATGGGACATCGGGAGCTGTTGGAAGGACCATTGAGTAAACAGCATCCATTGGAGGATCCTCATGTGGAAGCGAGCTAAGGGGAGAAGGGGAATAGCTGCTGCCATGAGTCCTAACACCTTCAAAACTAGTCTGGCTTTGACTTTGTTGCATTGTAAGAGAAGGGAAACTTGTTTTCGAATGTCTGACACTCTCTGCTCTGTGAGTCTAGCTGAAAGATTGAGTGTGTCTAAGGTGGCGCCTATAAAGGTAATAGATTGACAAGGCGACAAGGCAGATTTTTCGAAATTTATTGAAATGCCCAGAGCTTGGCAAGTTTGGATGGTGAAGTCCCTGGATAGAAGAAGTTGATGTCTGGTGGTGGCGGTAAGGAGCCAGTCGTCTAAATATGGAAACACCTGGAATCCTTGATGTCTCAAGTGAGCCGCGACCACTGCCATGCATTTGGTAAACACACGGGGGGCTGTAGTGAAACCAAAGGGCAGGGCTCTGAACTGGTAGTGACTGGCTCCCAGCCTGAAGCGGAGAAATCTTCTGGAGCGTCTGTTCATCTTGATATGGTAGTACGCATCCTGAAGATCTATCGAGCACATCCAATTGTCCTGACCCAAGAAGGGTAGAATGGACTGTAGCGTGACCACCTGGAATTTTGTTTTCCTGACATACTTGTTTAAGTTGCTGAGATCCAGTATGGGTCTCCAGTCCCGCTGGGACTGATTGGATAGCTCTTTTTGATAGCAGCTTTGAAATTTCTAATGCTGCTTGTTCCCTTAGACTGGGTGGAACGTCTGGAAGGGATCCTGTGGGTTGGGATGGGATGTGAATAAAGGGAATTTTGTAACCCTCGGATATGATCGACTGTACCCATTTGTCTTGAGTAAGGGAAAGCCAGGCTTTTGGGTACAGGGATAACCTTCCCCCGACTGCCTCCGAAGGTGGACAGCTGGGCAGCCCCTCAGGGATGCTGAAAGGGTTTATCAGAGAACGTTTCTCTGCTACCCTGGTTTTGTGGACCTCCTCTGCCTCTAGGGCGGCGTCTATTATTATTTCCCCCCTCTGCCTCTAGAGGGAATCGACCTGTGTGTCAGATGAGACTCCCTGGGATTGTTTACGGAACCACATCTTTCCTCCCTCTGACCTTTGGGATAGGGTCTAGAAGGGTAGAAAACGGACTCCTACGGCAGAGAGAGTCTTACCTTCTACCTCACACCTGGTCAATGTATCCTTCACCTGTGGACCAAACAAGGATGATCCATCAAAGGGAGAATTGGTGAAGGATGCCTTGAAAGGGTCCGCAAAGTTGCACAGCCGCATCCAGGCATGACGTTGTAAGGCAATACCTGTGCCTGCGGCTCTACTCGCCCCATCCGCAGCATATGAGATAAGCCGCATGGAGGAGTTAACGATGGAATTCAGGGTTGCCAACTGGGAGTTCATTCTGTCTTGGAACCCTCAGCTGTAGGATCTTTATCACTTCACTCATATCCTTGAGTAAATCTCTGGAGATGAGTGAAGTGGCATAAGTAGTTCAGCGACCGATTGAAAAGGTCGCTGATGAGAACATCCGCTTACCGTACCTGTCCATGGTCCTTGATTCCTTATTAGGAGGATGGACAGGAACCGAAGGATCGGCTAACTCCTTCTTAGTGGCCGCAGCCACCACCATGGCATCAACGGGGACACCGTTGGATAAAAAATCTTTATCTCTAGGGGCAGTAATAAACTTAGATGGCCTCCTCAGGGGGGGTTCCACTGAATCAGGAGCCGTCCAGGCCTTCCTTGCCACCACTTCCATAAGGGGGTCAAAGGGAGGGGACACCCAGGAGGTAGAAGGGCGAAAGCCAAATGCCTCAAGATACACTGACTCATCCTCCGAAGGGTTAAGGGCTGGCCAGTTCCCCCTCTGTTTCAGGATCTCAAGGATGTCAGCAAAGGAGACATCCTCAAAGGGGGATCGAGGGGAACCTTCAGATTCCTCTAAGTCAGTGTCAGAGGTGATAGACTCAGGGGAGTCAATGTGCTTCCTCTTGCACTGCCTCTTCCTAGGGGGATCTCCTACCGGGTCAGGAGAGGCCTCGGAAGAGGAGGAAATTCCCAATGGGGAAACTTGAGGAGTTGGCTCTCTGTGGTCTAATGCAAGGGGGTGGGTAGAAATCACCGCAGGCACTGAAGATGGAGGGGCTGACGGAGCTGACTGTAGGGCAGACCCTGGTTCTAGCACACTCCGCATGACCTCGAAGGCACCCCTATCAGGCAAGGCCGGAGGTCCCCGCTCCGAAGAGACAAGGACCCCCCCGGCACCGACAGGGATGGCTCTGAGGCCGATGTCGGAGCCGAACTCACCAGCGCCGAAGCCCTGAGAGGGAGAGCGGGGTCGGACAAGGGTCCGATGCCACGCACCCCCTCGGAGCCGACGAGGGAAGCTCGGTGCCGAGATCCCTCCAAGGAGGAGATCGGAGCAGACGACGGAGCTGAAAGGGAAGGTATCAGATCCAACGCACCGACAGTCATGGCTCCAACGAGCCCTGGCTCCGAACTCAAAGGAGTCGGAGGAGGAATACATTGGGGAACGGAAATAGCCACTGACTGCTGAGTTGGGCTATGCAGCATTTGGGCCAGTGCCTCGGACCTGAGAAGTCTACTCACTACCCTTTGCAAATCGTGGTCAGATAACCTGGAAGACCGTGAGGAATGTGTTCTATGGCTCCGTTCAGAAAGAAGAGGGGATCCTGGTGCCGAGTGCATGGAGCCGATAGAGGGGGATCTAGATCTCTTCCTAGAAGGTTGCTCCGATAAGCCAATGGAGTTTTATCAACCTCGGCTCCAGCTGGAGCCGAGGTAACAGTATGAGGCTTGGAAACATCGGCTCCGGCCGGAGCCGATGTCGAAGCAGACTTTACATTTCCAGAAGTCGACTCAGAAACCGGACCCGACTGTTTGGAAGTTTTAGAAGGCTTCCCCGACAGAGACTGAGTCGGGGGGCCTTCAGGCTTTAATAAGCCAGTCAAGATTCATTTATTCTTGCGTTCCTGCTGGACTCTAGGGCTAAAACCATGGCAAACAGCACAAGAGTCCTGCAGGTGCAAAGGTCCCAGGCAATACACACAAGAAGTGTGACCGTCTGTCAGAGACATTTTCTGACAGCACGAGTCACAGTTCTTGAAGCCTGAGACCTTAGATTCCTTAGACATAATAAAAGGTCCAAGAAAACACACACAAACACACACACACACACACACACACACACACACACACACACAGGCCTTAATTGAAAATAAATTGCCAGTCACACAAGGGGACTAGAAAGGGGCCTAAGGCCTAAAACTAAAGGGGAATAAAAGAAGGAATTAAAGGCAACAAAGTTGTCGAACCAGGAAAAAGGGAATTTAAAACTAAAGGTTTTAGTAAAAAAAGGGTACTAGGGGTCTAAGAATTGAAAAATTTAGAATTAAATTCTTCACTAACCTGCCAGAGCCAGTAGAAAAGCACCTCGTCAGCTAAGCGGCAAACGAGATCCGAGTAGTTACCGCCTAGCATTGTGGGATATAGGGGAGCCTCGAGCCGGTGGAATTAGCTCTCGAGCTTTAGTATTGGCCTAGTTGCTCCGAACCCATCCAGCAAGAATGAAGGCAAGATAGACAACTTAACATCCATTGTTTGCAATCCAGTTGGTCTGTAATTACCAACCATCCAGCCTTATCAAGTTGCATTACTCTTAAATTGGTAGATGCTATAAAATCATTGAGTAATGTCTGCTGAGCATATTCCATATTGTTACATATATCGTTTTTATTGCAATTTTTTAAAAAGGAATTGAATGTGAAGTTCACAAATCCTCTCAAAGATCTCCAAAATATGATGCAAGTCAGGGTTCATAACACTAGGAACCCGCAGCTTTTTCTGAGACTATGTCTGATCAGATTCATTAAACAATAAGGCCAAATTCAGGTTACTTGTAAATGATTTCAATTCATGAATCATTTTTGCTATATCAACACCCTTGGTAGGGATAAAAGAATAGCCCCTACTAAATGAATCAGCATGCTCTCTGGTAAAAGTAGAAGCACTATAATTATAAATCTAAAAATCTTGTGAACTATTAGAGATAATGCTGACAGTACCTGCATGATGTAAAGCATCTAACATGGGTAGCGATTCTATCTCACTCTGTAAGAATTCCTTCTCTGCTGTAAATGTTCCCTCTGACTGGAATTTGGGTATAAATTGTACCCATTCTGTCCTTTGTTGCAGAGGCTCTCTCTGATCTCCTGGGTTCCATGTGTTCTAAAGGGTCCTCATTGTTATCTTGTAAATGTTGAGCTTCCTGGTGGGATTCCATATCCACATCATTGCCAGTTACCCCATTATAATCATGCTTCTGCTGGCTCCATGGTAGTGGAGGATAAGCCACTCCTTTAGGGTAATCTGTTTAATCCCTTTTCAATTTGTTAGATTTATGCTGAAGGATCATGCTACATATTTTGTAAATATCCCAAAATACTGATTGGTACCTACTTTTAAAATCCTGGGACGAATTATGCTGCAATATATTACCATCCAGTTGTTTTATCACCTGGTATAAAGATTCCATCTCCTTATGGTTATGTTTGACCAGCAATTGTCAGCTCACATCCATGCTGGTCAAACATTGCAACAAATCATGATGTATAAGATAACGTTGGATATTTCCAACATCTCAAGCCTTTGGGTACCTGATGCAACTTAATACACTCATGTTGATATGAATTTTCAAGCTGTAACTTCCGATAACAGAGAAGTTTCTGCTGAAACATATTGAGCTGCTGGTCAATCAATGTAGAAAGGCCTTCATTTAAGGTCCCAAAGGCAATAGTGGTATTCAGCCAACTATCGAAATTTCTGTATTTGGGGGGGGGGTCCTTAATTACTGAATTAGAGTGCAAATGCTGCGTATTTTGTTGGAAGAAGTGTTGTTGACCTGGAGGTAATTCCAAAGTAGAATGTAAATGAGAAATGGGAGTTGGTGTCCATGCGTCACTAGATATTGACCTGGCAATTCTACATTCTTGTGTGAGCTGTTGTACAAGTAACGTTAAAATGTGCAGACAGCTTTGTACAGCACTCAGTTCCATAGATAAACTAAAAATATCTGGAGATGCTGAACTGCACAAAGCCATAATAACCACAAACACACAGAACAACTAAACTCTGAAAATCAAAACAAAAAAATGCCAAATGGGCAGAAAAAATTAACCAGATTGAATAATACAAATGATACAAATAATACAAGTATAGCAAGCGCGTTCATCCTCAATATAGACTTCCTCAGACAAATAAAACCATCACATGAGCCATTATATACTCTCTGCAACTCACATGACATAATTCACATTTAAAATTTGAAGTGGTATCATCCACTAACTAAATAAACTACAAACACAATACATCTCAATGAACAATGTGAAATGTGTAACACATATAAGTGCATAAAACACAATATAAAAAATACAAATACATTTCTTAGGCTATCCAGAATTATTGGTAACATCAGTTATGAAAGAAGTTATTAGAATAGTAGAAGTAGAACTGCAGGCAAGATGATGAGATGTGGGGCTTGTATACAGTGCCTTATGATTTGGCAAGCAGGTGAGATCAAAGTTAATAATAGGATTATTAAGCCTAGGAGACATTACAACTGTCATACTCAAGGTGTTGTTTATATTGCTCTTTGTAAACTATGCCCAGCATTTCATGTGGGCAAAATGGAGTACTAATTAAAACAGTGCATTTATGAACATTTCACTTTTCAAACATTTGGCTATTTATGGGGATCACAGTTTTGGGTTTTTTATACTGGATCAGGTCGTGTATAGCCCTAGCGGTGGCCCTTGGTCTATCATCTTGGAATAAAGGGAGTTTATTGTGGCAGATATTTTTGCATGCCTTGGCTGTGCCTAGTTTAAATTAAGTTGTTAGTGTTAACAGTTTGATAAAAATGAAGGCATATGAGAAATAATCTGTGGGGTCTTTATGTATTTGTATTTTTATTTTCATATTGTTTTATGCACTTACATGTGTTGCACATTTCACATTGTTCATTGAGATATATTGTGTTTATAGTTTAATTATTTAGTTAGTGGATACCACTTTAAATTTTAAATGTGAATAATGTCAAGTTACTTGCAGAGAATATATAATGGATCATGTGATGATTTTGTCTGAGGAAGTCTATATTGAGGATGAAAGCACTTACCTGTGCTTGTATTATTTGTATCATTTGTATTATTAAATCCAGTTGACTTTTTTATGCCCGTTTGCTGTTTTTTGTTTTGATTTTCAATAGTTTAGTTACTCTGGGTGTGGTTCCTGACCCCCCTTACTCCATGGTAAAGCTGTAACTGCTGCCTCTAAATTGTGTGATACTGATTGTTTAAATTATGACAAGGTTAAACAATGTTTATTGGACTAGAAAGTACAAGAACACACCCTCTAGGGCAAACATAGTGCTGCACAAACAAAAGAAGCAAAAAATAAGTAAAATCAGCAGCAAGGCAGTACACGAACCATGCAGTCCTTGGAATAAATCCACCATATATTAAAACACTGTTTTATTTCATTGATATTTTAATATATGGTGGATTTATTCCAAGGATTGCATGGTTCATGTACTGCCTTGCTGCTGATTTTACTTAATGTTTATTGGAATGTTTTAAGTTAACACCTGAAGCTTACACAGAAAAAAAAATTGTGAGTATAGATGTAGGGCAGATGAAAGTGTATGTGATTATATTGCTGAGCTAAGCACTCATTTTCATAGGTAGGTGAGTGGGTGTCGGGTCACCACTTTTGAAAGGCAGGCATACTTTTTGGTGAGGGAACAAGTCCTTAGCACTTTGCCTGAGGGCAAGAGAATGCAGTTGACAGACCAGGAGTGTTACTTTGCATACTCATTTTATTTTTGACTAAACCAACCCTCTTCCTTTTCTTTACTATTTCTGCTTTTGTTGTTGCTGGGACATGGCTGAAGGATCCAAAATGGAATTGGACTACAACCCTAATATCAACACAGGAGATGTAGAGTGGACCATTTTCAATGGATACTATTTGGGGATATGAACCCCATTTTATGTCCTCTGAATGAAGACTCTTTGCCAGCTAGCTCTACAAATGAATTGTTTAATTTGCAACCAAATGACCTTGAAAATAACCTGCTTATATATAAGCATTTACAATGGCAATGGCTTTACTTGGAAGCCACGTTTCATCACAAAGTTGTTCCAAGGGATTGCATATCGTGAAGATGCCTACATATGGAGAGACATTCCCTGATTTACTTAAATGTTGGCAGTCACTTAATCTGCAGTTTAGTTTTGACTACAAGAAATTGCTAATTGACTTTTTTTCAACCTTCTGAACACTTGTTGCTTAAGGAGATCAAACATCTACAAAATGAGATCTCAGATTCACAACAGAAGTCTGTAAAGTAAACCTGGAGGACGTATATGAGAATGTTGCTAACTATGAGAGGAGACTATAAGCCATTAAATTAAAGAAGCTATAACATGATGCAGCTGACTTTAGAAAAGGAAATGTTTTTTCATGGCCTCATGACAAATCATTGAATGAAAACCCTATTCCTTCTGAACAAACCAATGGAACCTTAGATAGAGATGAGAGCACTAAAACATCCAGGATTCTTCCAGTAAATGGTAAGGTGAACCATGAATTACTGAGTGCAGTACAGCCATCTACTTCTATGAATGCAACTTCTTCTTTTTCCCTCCCTGAACCATTGCTATACAGACAGGATTCAGAAAGGGGCATTCCAAGAGTCGGACGAGGAGGGGGCGAGTGAGGTAAATGGATCAAATGAGTTCAATGACTACACAAGACAGAAATCAGAAAAATTGATTTTTTAACATTTATTCATTTTAATTTAACTTCTGAACAAATAACCCTTCTCAGTAATGGTTTATCTTTCATTCCAGCCAGACAATCTGATCTAACTGATGTTCTTGTTAATCTAAGAATGTTTGCCAGAAATATTTCACTGAGATTAATGTTTCCAGACTCTAGTTCATCTCCCATTGTCTTCAAAAAAAACCCAGTACCTTTACTCCAGATATACATCCATTCCTTGGAGCTTTCACTATGTCTGTTACAATGAAATGTGGCAAGCCTTGCCAGAGAGGCACAATATATCCTTTAACAACAGTCCCATTGGACAATTACAGGCACTAAGAGAGCCACGTGAAGCTTCACATTTAGTGACTGGAGCAGTGGACAAAGGTGGTGGCATTGTCATAATGGACAGACAGTTCTACCTTGAACAAATTAAGCGTTTACTTAATAATGACACCACCTGCCTACCGATACAAAGACACTGAGTTACAGGTCTAATAGATAAGGTCAGTTTTTATTTGTGTGACTTTTAATAACTAATAGAATTTCTCAAGAACTTTTTGACTATTTTTCAGTGGAGCATCCAGCTGTTCCCTCCATTTATGGCATACCAAAAGTCCACAAAGATGTCTCTACAGCACCAATGCATCCCATTCTATCAAGTAGAGGTTGAGTCATGGAACCCTCTCCATTAACATGGAGAAGTCTTTACAACCTATATTAGACAATCTCAATTCTGTGTTAAAAGACATTAAGAATTTCCTGGCAGATCTATTTGAATGGTATCAAAATTCTGATGTCACAAGTGAATTATATTTTATTATTTTAGATGTCACCTCACTTTTCAGCTTGATACCCAATGACAGAGGTACTGATTTTGTAAGGGAATTTCTCCATACAAACACTGATTTTGGTCATCTTCAGACTGAGCTCATCTGCACCCCCCTAGAGCTTATTCTAGAGAATAATACTTTTATTTTTGCTACTGAATTTTTTTATAACAAAAAGTCAGAGTAGCAATGAGCACATCATGCACCAATAGTTATGCAAATTTAGTATTGGCACATTGAGAAACAAAGTTCTAAAAGAGAATCCCTTTACACAACACATTAGACATTATAGACGCTTTGTAGATGACATCTTTCTTGTTTGGACTGGTACCCCACAAGAACTTTCTTTATAGATTTCCTACATACTACCATCTCTTTTTGTACAGTTTTTCTTTCAATTTTCAGAGAGACTGATATAATTTTTAGATGTACTGATCAGAAGTGATCTAGATGCCTTACACACAGGGCTCTGTAAGAAGAGCTGTAAGAAGAGCTGTAAGAAAAATAATCTTTTACACAAGACATGCATGCACTCATGCTATATATCAAAGAATGTTCTAAAAGGTCAATTTATGAGCTATGAGACTATACAATGATGATACCCTTTTACAGGAGGCATTTAATAAGTTAGCCAGTGAATTTATAGAAAGAGGCTACTTTCAGAAACAGATAAATAAGTGTATTAAATAGGTATTATCTGTAAGGAATACTAGAGGGAGACCCTATTTCTCAGAGATAGAGCAGAGTCCAAGAGGGATGTTAATGCTACCGCACAACATAGGTTTGAAGGAAATAGCATCTCATTAATTTTTTCCAATGACATTGAAGTAGTGTGTAACATCGTTAAAAAGAAATGGCCTCTTCTGATGGCAAGCCAAGAACTTAAGAAGGTCTTGAGAGATACACCAATATTTGCCTTTAGGAATAACATGTCTCTGAAATGCCAGTTATGTTATAAGCAACATATTAATCATCAGGACCAACTCTCAGATCGTACAGGGACATTTGCATGTCAATCTTGTACTGCATGTCAGTATATTCAGACTTGTCTTTACCTATTACATTCAGTTTTTGTTGAAAGGATTGAATTTGATTTTTATGCAAACTGTAGATGTAAGAATTTAGTATGCTATGCCAAAATGTGTTAGCTGTGAAGCATGCTACGTAGGAAAAATTAATTGAATGCTTAAAGACAGGATGCCTGAACATATCAGAGATTGTAAGAATCAGAAGACAATGAATGCTCTGGCGAAACATGTAACTGAGTTTGGCAGAGAACATTCGTTTAGATTTCTAGTACTAGACTTACTTGGGGTAACATTAGAGGCAGGGATATAAAGAACTTAACTATGAAGAAAGAATTACACTGATAGACACCCTGGCTTGATGAACATACTTCATTAAAACCAATTTTGAAATCCCGCCCACTTCCACACTGATTGGTTATGCTGGAAAGCAGGACTTCATTCAATATAATAATATATAAATATCTAAATACAGAATTTTCCATTAATAGTTTTTCGTTTTATCCCATAATACCCATTTGTCAACTTGTTTCATATTAGAATATTGGTTAGTTGTTTTTCCTGATTTAATGGACAAATACAGTGTGAGAAACATTTAGGTTTCGATCAAGTCAGATGAAGTGATATGTATTTTTTTATATACAGAGATGTAATTTATAATATGCTTAAAGTTGTTTTTTAATGAACCAGAGATCATTTATTACATTGAGTGTCTAAGAGCACATTTACTTGCTTTCAAACACTTTCTGTTGGATAAAGATAATGAATGAATGATAAGGTTCACCTATTGGGTACAATCACATACTCTACACATATGATTGGGTTGTGATACATGTAGATATTTTTAAGACACTTTCTATTGGTTATTTTTAGGGGAAAGTTGAGAGTACATGTCCTATATATATTTTATGTTTTTTACATTTCATGAGTCAATTATAGGTTATTTCAAGGGGCAGATGCTATCCTTTAACTATTGATTACATTCTTCTAGTACTTAGACACCAAGTTATGTTACTCTTTGTGACTAATATGACCAATGGCATAAAGAAGTTATGTATTCACCATAATGTTCCATCCAGGTTGTTGACTTCATTCATCTTCAACCTGTGGGTTTGGATCTGACTCGGCTGTATACTAAAGCTTTAGGATCCGAATGCTGAGCTCCTCTCCCACCCATAATGCCCTGCTCTCCCATCATCTCCTCAGATTGAGTTTGCTGCTGTAACACATGCAATGTCTCCTACATAACTATTATTCATTTGGAAGGGGGGTTCAGGGAGGGAAGGTTGAAGACGAATTAAGTCAACAACTCAGATGGAACATTATGGTGAGTACATAACTTCTTTATCTGAAGTTGCTGACTTCATTCAATCTTCAACCTGTGGGACAGAGAGTCCCCAGCTACAGGAATCATGGGATGCCCTCATAGAAGGATATTCCAGAGCACTGTGGAACCAAAAATGCTCTGTTCCTGGAAATAATGTCCAATTTGTAAAGAGATATAAAGGTATGAGAGTTTCCCCAAGTAGCAGCTGCACAGATCTCATCAATAGAAACTCTAGACTGGACACAGACCTAGTAGGATGGGCCTTAATTTGAACAGGTAAGGAAAGTCCTTCGGAAGAATATACAAGAGAAATACAGCTGGTGATCCAGTTGGCCAACGTGACCTTGGAGACTGGTTTAACCAAATTAGCCTTGGAAAAGGAATATGAATAGCTAATCAGACTTTCTGAAATGTTTTGTTCTGTCTAAATAAAAATGTAATTGTCTGTGTACATCCAGCATATGAAGTTTATACTCACCCTTGTTTTGAAGGTTGGGGAAAAAGACTGGAAGCTTGATGACCTGACTGATGTTAGCTTCAGAAGCAACCTTGGGCAAAAAGGAGGATTAGTACTCAGAGTAACTTTGTCTTTGTGAAAAATCAACTAAGGTGGCTTGGATGATAAGGCTTGAAGTTCAGACACCCTCTTAGCTGAGGTGATGGCCACTAAGAAGGCAGTTTCCCAAGATAAGTACTTCAATTCAACTTTCACTGAAGGCTCAAAGTGAGGTGCAACCAAAGTTTGCAAATCTATGGTGAGATCCCAAGGGGAGTGGGATTTACGATTGGTGGGCGGAGCAGACAAGTACCTTTAAGAAAAGTCTTGCACAATTTAAAAGAGGCCAAAGAAGATGAGTTTCCCCATTGTGAAAGCTGGAAATGGCTGCCAAATGAACCTTCATAGAGAAACTAACTCCATTATGGAAAAATGAGGCTAAGAAATCCAGGATGGCAGGAATAGGTGCAGTAAATGGGTCTAAATGATGTTGATGGGCCCAAGTTGAAAACCTTTTCCATTTGATATTGTATATTTTTCTGGTGGAAGGCTTATGTGCTGCAATCAAGATAATTTTCACTGGGGTTGAAAGCCTGGGAGTTCTAACCATCACTGAAATTGGAACTACCAAGCGGTCAGTTTCAGGCTCGCAAGATCTGGGTGGGTCTGTCCTGATGGATGAGACAGAAGATCTGGAATGGGATCCAGAGTCCATGGTGAACAATCCAGGTGAGACTAAAGGGAAGGAAACCAAACTTGCCAAAGCCAAAAAGGAACAATGAAGATTACTTTGCATTTAAACCTCTAAGCTTTCTGCAAAAACTTGGGGATGAGAGGAAGAGGGGGATAACGGTATAGCAGACTAGGGGCCAAGCATGGATGAGTGTCTCTTGATGACAGTCTCTGAGGAGGGATCAGGGTAAATAAATTGTTGCATTTTCTGCTGGAAGAAGAGGGGAAGAGAGCACAGCAAGGTTGACCCCATTTTTGGAATATCACGTTTGCCACTTAAGTATTGAGAGGCCACTCGTGAGGCATCAGAATGGTTCTGTTGAGCTTGTCTGCCAGGATGTTTGACTTCCCCGGAATGTGCATTGCCACTAGAAAGTGATTGGAAGAGATCGCCCACTGCCACAACCTCATGGCTTCTTGACACAATGGGTAAGACTTGTTCCCTCCCTGTTTGTTGATACACCAAACAACTGACATGTTGTCTGTTTGAACTGCAAAGGTCCCGGCTGGAAAACAGCAATGAAGGGCTTGCAATGCCAGAAACACCACTCTCATCTCCAGGACATTTATATGTCAATTGGTCTCAAGATGGCAACACGTGCTTTGGACCGTTTGACCCAGATAATGCCCCCCCCACCCAAACTGGAAAGCGTCCATGGTCACTGTGGCCTTCAGAGGGAAGAATGAAGGGTTGTCCATGTTGGAGAACATCTGATTGGAGCCACCAGAGAAGGGATTCCCTGCATACTGGTTAGAACTTGATTGGGTGACTTAGCGGGTACAATAGTAAAGACAATTGGACCTCCAGAATCTATTGAAGTACTCGCATACGAAGCCATGCTACTGGAACAGTGATGGTGGCAGCCATGGAACCAAGAGCCCTGAGAACAATACCTGCCAGGAGAGCAGGAATATCCAAGACCTTTCTGATATGGAATCTTAAGGTGGAGATCCTGTCTGGAGAAAGGATAGCTAAGCAACATGTTGTGTCCAGGCAGGCTCCAATGAAGTCTATCAGTTGGACTGGTTGAAACTGTGACTTCTTCAGGTTGACAGAGATGCCCAAGGTTAAGGCTAACTGAAAAAGATAGTCCCTAGCTTGAATGAGTTGATGCCTGGTAGGAGCAGTGAGGAGCTAATTGTCCAGGTAGGGAAACACATGGAATCTTTGCAGTTTCAAGTGAGCTGCCACTACTGCCATGCATTTGGTAAACACCCTGAGGGCTGTGGTGAGATCAAAGGGGAGTACTCTGACTGGCAATGATTGGCTCCCAGACAGAAGTGGAGAAACCTCCAAGAGCACCTGTTCATCTTGATGTGATAGTGTGTGTCCTGGAGGTCTACAGAGCACATCCAGTCGTCCTTCTGCAGGAAGGGCAGAATGGACTGAATCATGACCATTTGGCTACTGATTTGTTGAGGTGGTTGGTGAGATTCAAAATGGGTCTGAGATCCCCCATCTTTTTGGGCACTAAAAAGAATCTGGAGTAGATGCCTGATCCGAGCTGATCTTGGGGGACACTATGAATGACTCTTTCTGTGAGCAGCTTTGAAATTGCTAAGGCTGTCCCTCCCTCTGATTGGGTGGAACAATGGGGAGGTTCCTGGTTGGGGAGGGATTTCAGAAAAAGGGTATAGAATAACCTCTGGATATGATATTTAACACCCAATGATCATTTATGATGGCTTCCCAGGCTGTTGGGTGTAAAGATAAACAGCCCCGGACTGCCTCCATAGAACAGCAGTCAGGCAATCATTCAGGATTGCTAATTGGACCTGTCATAGAAAGTATCTCGAGACCCCTGGTTCATCAGACCCACTCTGCTCCGAGGGTGGCATCTGCCATTGGCACCATTTCCACCTCTGCCTCTGCAGGAAAAATCTCCCTGTGAATAATGAAAAGGACCTTGAGATTTTGGAAACCACAGCTTTTTACCTATACACTGGTTCCTTGAAAAGGGCTGTTGTGGAGTATCAAAGTGGATTCCTATGGCAGACAAGGTCTTTCTGTCCTTTTCACTTTGGGAGAGTGTGTCTCTGACAACTGGACCAAACAAAGATGATCCATTGAAAGGGGCATTAGTGAATGATGGCTTGAAAGGTTTTGAGAAATCACACAGCCACATCTAGGCATGGCGTTTAATACCAATGCCTGAACCGGCCACCCTTGAGGTTCCTTCTGCAACATGAGAAATTAGCCTCATGGACATATTGGATATGGACTCTAGGGTGGCCAGTCTGCAGGAAAGGGCCTTTTGTTCCTCAGCAAAGCTGGACCCTGGAGCAAAACTAGAGAGTTCCCTAAGTCCCTCTGTAGTCTGGTTACATTTGCTAAATAGTTCAACTCTTGCAATGGGAAAGTCACTGAAGTTTACACCCACTTACCAAATCTGTCCAAAGCCCTAGACTCCCTGTTAGGGCGATGGACAGTATAGCTTTGTTGGGCCAGCTCCTTCTTGGTGGTTACTGCAACCACCATGGCATCAACAGGGATAACCATAGCCCTATGAAGTCTGTCTGAAGGGGTGCTCATGATTTTGTCAGGGCACTTAGGAATGCGTTGCCATGATGTCCGGCTCCTTCCATGCTCTGCAGGAAACAAGGTCAATAAGGGGATCTGCATGAGGGGACACCCAAGAAGTAGATGGGCCTGAGCCAAAAGCTTCCAGAAACACTGATTCCTCCAGGTTAGGGTTTTGGGCAGACCAACCACCTTTCTGGTGAAGAATTTCCACGAAGTCTCCAAAACAGACATCCTCAGGTGGTGATCTGAGGGACCCTTCCCCTTCATTGATATTGGTATCTTCCATTCCTCCATCAGGGATTCCAAAGGGGAATCCAAATGCCTCATTTTGCATTAACACTCATGTGGGACCTCCTTGGTGGGGTGCTCCAGGGAGGTGTCAGAAGACTCAGGACTTTCCAAAGGGGAAATAGTTTGGAAGTCTTTCTGGGCAGGCTGTCCCGGAGGTGACAAAACAGATGTCTCAAGCACATCTGCTGAAGAGGGACTGGACAGTGAAGCAGGTAGAGTTGAGGCTCTTCTGGGCACAGACAGAACCCTCTAAACCACTTTGAATGCCGAGGGAGAATGAGAAACCGAGGGAAATGCCCCCAGAGCTGAAGCTGTCAAGGATGAAGACAGAAAATCCGTGCTACCTCCAGATCCAAGTGTGGAGTCAGAGCTGAGCTGTCAAGTGCCGAAGCCCCTAGGGGAAGAGACAGCTCTGAAAACTTAACAGCAGACATCAGCCCCTCGGACTCGATGCTGAAGCCATAGCTTGAAGAACTGCTCTGCTCTGAAACAGTGGGAGCTGGGGCAGTCAGGGAAACTGACGGAGTTGAGGTACTCATACCTGTTGGCTCTGAAGTCTCGACTCCAGGCTTTTTCAGGTCAGATAACTCCAAACCCGAGGGTTGGATTGGAGAAGCTGTTATTGGAGTAAAGGCAGGTTGCATAGCTCACGGATCCTGAGGGTGAAGGAGCTGGAAAAACCCTCAGCTGGATTTGTGCCTTGAGAAACTTCATCAACATCCAGTCTACCTCTGCTTTGGAGAGACTACAGGAAGACCTGGCAGATGAAGCATTTCTGATATTACATGTATATATACTCATACAGAGGTTAGTAATTAGATGACTGTCTACTGGGTCCCTTTAGATTGAGATGCATACACAGGTATATATTATGTTCATAAAGACTTTAGGAATTAAAGCTTTAGAAAATAGGCTTTTTTTATCAGTAGTTCCTAAGGCGAGGCCAATGGGTGACTATTATTTCCAAGAATCATAAGAAGTTACTGCCACTACCTTTTGTTTTAGATGTAAGCATTAATAACATACAGACTATTCCTTCAGTCTTACATTTGAGAAAATATATATGACTGTCCTGTGTTACTTTTGATTGGATAGTCCATTAAATGAACCAAACCAATGGCACTTTGAGCCAGTTGTCCAATGACCAACACTCATAAGAATTGTGACGTATGCTTTATTAAAAGACATGAAACTGTACTGCACTTCTTTTACTGGTCAATCTGTAACAGACTGGACCAATGGCATGTTGAATTTGTTGTTTAATGTTAACATTCATGAGAACCATCAAAGGTCTAGGTGCTCAATTTAGATGCAATCATGGTTTATTTTTTCATAGTTTAGTTATATATACTGTTGTGATTTTAATGTATGATTTATATTCTTATTAAATAGATTCATTTATTTTTGTTTAGATATATTTTTTAGATAGTTTGGAAGACTGTTCTAGAACTGATTCATGACATTCATCTTTTATACAAGTTGTAGAAGTTGGATTATGTAATTAACATGCAGTTTTAATGGAGGTCATTCATTGGTTAGCCATTAGGGATTTAAATGTGCAACTTTAATTTGTTTTTAAAAGATCTGAAGAAGCGGGTAACCCCAGGAAAGCATGTACTGTGTGATTTTGTGTATTTTATTAAAACAAATTTTTTTATATTCAGCCAGGTGGTTGTGTTTATTTTTTTATATCTCTCAACTGTTTCATGTGAAACTCTTATAGCAGAGCTTCTCATATCACAGTAGCATTTTCCTCCTTCCTCAAGACTTTGCAGGACAGAGTTCAACTTGTCTGTCACAGATGAAGCCCTGAATAAAACCAATATATTCCTCCAAAGTAATATCTGTTGGCAATTCCTTCACCAGGTTCATATCTGACATCTTAAATCATGCTGCTATAGGTAGAGTTATCTTGGAAAGCTCCTATCAATATTTCTTGACTAGGTAGGCTAAAACTGAAACCCTCTGCTAAGTACTCCAGACTTATTATAACTGGACCCCTTATTAAGTACTTTGAACTATTACATCTCTCTGATAGCCTACTCAATTTGAATTAGGTGCCTAAGACATAGGCTATTTTTATTATACAGGGGCCACCTACTGTGTATTGTTTTCTATATAATGGGACTATAGTTCTGCACTTTCATTGTCAGTCTGTTAGCACTAGGCATGAAGATGCAGAACACTGACTGCCTGAAGCTTATTGACAACTACTTTCATCACGTGTGGATTTTACCTGTGATGAGTGTAGATACCTGCTAACTATGGAGGCTAACTTCTCATCAAAACACATTGTCAGTATCTTTCAGGTCATTAGTACCCACAACCACTCCCTGACACCAAACTAATCATCACATAATAAACCTTCTTATGCTAAGGCACTCAAGAAATCTTGCCCAAACCTCAAAGGCCTTTGAGGTATAAAACTGATACAGTAAAAGCATTGATTATCCAAACTAATTGAGTTTGGATAATCAAATATATAATTGAATCAAGCGAGTGGTAAAGATGTTGAATTAAAGGAACCAGGTCGACATTCACATTTTTCATTTTTTTTTATTATACCGTAACATTCGCACACAGCCCAAAACCAGAGTGTGGAAGGGTCTAAAAAATACAAAAAATGTACTCCTGCACCTCCCACACCTCCTGCAAATTATATATATATATATATATATATATATATATATATATATATATATATATATATATATGTATATATATATATATATATGTATATATATATATGTATATGTATATATATATATATATATATATATATATATATATATATGTATATATATATTTATATGTATATGTGTGTGTGTGTATATATATATATATATATATATATATATATATACACACACACACACACACACACACACACACACACACAAACACACACCAACTCAGAGATCGTACTACAGTGAGGGAAATGGTAAATTTCCCAGTCCTCAATGAACCATGAGCACCATTCAAAAGCTTCAGTAGTAGACTTCATAACGTCAATTTCTCATGCACAAATGCCAGGCACCGTTCTTTCACATTAATTCAATAATACACAGTATGGCATTTTAATCAATCTAGTAACTGCATTCGGTCAAATAAAATCGGATGTATTGCAATTCTGCAAAATGAATGTAAATCATATTCAGACTTTATAATTTTTCCTACACAAAAAATCTGGAAGACTGCATTTGGATAATCAACGTTTAGATAATTGACACTCTAATGTACCTAATTTTTCAGAATCACAAGTGCATTAAACCACCTGCAAATAAATCATTACTCACTCTGCTAACAGATGTCATCAAGTTAGTGCTCCTTTGCCCCTGAGGCTCTCTTTACAGATGGTAGACATGGTAATGTTCTAATCATAGGTGACTCTTAAGATAGACACAATCCACACACCCGGCTGAGCAAGGAAAAGGTGGCAGTGAGCTGCTTTTTAGTTGCAAGACTACATCAGGCTGCTAGGAAACTCAAATCCCTTCAGCCCATGTACCCATATAACAGATGTTGTTCATCTTGGTGTGAATGACTTGAAACACACATCCTTGGATTATATGAGAACAGAACTGGAAGACCTCTCACAATATGTATTGGAGAATGGTATGCAACTAGCCTTGAACTGCAACCAACACTTGCCATAAATGATGTCACAGTATAAACAAACAAATGACTTAAATAATTGTCTTGTTGCCATTTCTTGGGGGGTCAAATGGTTTGCAAGGGATAGCCTGCAACTCTCCTTTCAGAGCTACTGTATTTTGGCAAAGACCTTCTCCACCCCCCTCCCCTTAGCAACTTTTTAGGCAAATATCAGTCTGCTACATCTACTACTTTAACCAAACTAAATAAGGACAGCCTAAAAGTAGTGCTGCTCAATAATAGAAGCCCAAGTATGAAACTGGCCTCTAACTGCCCTCTCTAGAAGACTTTCTGTTCCTAGAAAATATCGATGGTAGCCACTAAAACATGGTTAGAGTACACTGACATCAATGCCCATCCACAATGTACTGCATTTCACTCATTCAGGCCCTTTCCTGACAGAATCTCTATTAAGTGTCTCTCTTACAAGTGGTGGTCTATATTCCTCTGAAATTCCACCACATTTATATTTATATAGCAAGATGATAATCTGGAATTCATGCATGACCTAACAGCCATAAATAAGGTCTGGCAAACTACAGAACCCCTTTGACAACACCAATTACCTATTAGATATAGCTAAACAAACATGAAGCCCTTGCTATTTGACCAAATACTACTATTTTTTGGGTCTTCAACTACCTATCTATAAATTGGAAGACCTATAATACTACCACAAAAAATATGCACAATGCTTGTTATATTTCATGTTAACTCACTGACTCATGTAGTGCTCATCCCTAGTAGGGGAGCAAATCTACTTGACTTGGTCTTCACCAGTGTAGCACCATTATGCTCTACACCTAAAGGTATCCTCTAACCACAACTTTGTGTTCTTCACTATTAGGACTCAGCCTAACATGCCTACAAACCCCATTATTCTCAACAGATTTTTCAAAGCCATAATTGCTGATAATAGCCAATAACCTGATGTAGTTAAAAAAATTCCCCCTCCTCTTTAGGACTCTTTGGCCAGCACTAGTGCATTTACAGGGAATTTCTGTGTTCAGGTCATTGCATGCAGAGACTATAGCAGTTCTGATCCAGGACAAACAGAAAGACAAATTTAGGAACAAAACCCTTTGTTGTGTAGTTTAACACCAGGATTCCATCAAAGGAAAAAAAATCCTCACTCATACGAAAAAATAAAGATTCCTCACCCCAAAAGTACTCTCAAAATGTTAAACAAAGAACTTGGAAATAAAATCAAATCCACCAAGGCCAAGTATGAATTAAAAACTAGCATCACTAGCAAACACAGCCATAAGTCCTTCTTCAACTATCTTATGAATCTTAGGAACATTACTCAGCATTGCACCAAGCTGATGCATAACAGTATCAATCAAACCCTAAGAATAAAGCCAACATTTCAGGTGATAAATTTAGTTCCAACTTTCCTCATCATCTCCCCGTAGCTACCCACCGTATGTCTTTTCCTTAACACCCCCCCCCACACACACACACTTCAAGAGTTTCATCCACGCAAATCTTAATGGAATTCTCAGATGTCAAAAATAGCTCTGTGGGGATTGACAATGTGCTTGACTACTACTTTGTCAACATGAAGCCTCACAAATCCACTCCAGAATCTATTCACCTTCGGCCTCTAAACAGATTTCATGTCATAAGCACAAAGTACAGCAGTGGCCATTCCCTTTCATAAGGGTGGTCCCACTGCTGATTCTAGCAATTACAAACTGATAAGCCTCATTGCAACTACAAACTAATAAACTTCATCAGCTTTGTATACAAGACAATGGAACACATTATTATGGACCCTAGTAACAAAGACACTGGCAGCTTACAATTCTTTGATCCAAACAAGTCAGAGTTTGTAAAAAAGATCCTGCCTACTTAACCCAGTGAACTTCTTAAAAAAATACTTTGGACAAGAATAAATTGGTGCATACCACATACTTGACCTTGCCAAAGCCTCTGATACCATACCATACTCAGGCATCATACAAAAACTAATCAAACCAAATGTAAATCCTTATATAACCTGCTGAATAGCTAACTGGTTCACAAACAGAACCCATCAAATTAGGGTTGGTGACTCTCCGACTATTAAAAGGCTTGTTACAAGCAGGGTCTCCCAGGGATGTACTGTGGCCACTCCTGTTTGGCAATCACTTCTTCGATTCCCAAGCAGATGTCAAGGGTTTATGGTTGTCCAGTTTTGCCAATGACTGCAAACTTGAACCTATCGTCAACTCTCAGGAGGACTCCTGGATCATAAAGAGGGCCTAATAGGTATTAACAAGAATAAATAAGTATAAAAAAGAAATACGGACATGGGAAAGAAAAAAAAATCTGATATGATGCAATATTTATGCAAAGGAGAAAGCCAAACTAATCAATATAAAAAAAGCAGCTCCAAAAATATTTGAAGAGAAATATAGGCAAAAGCACCCAGAAAAGGAAAATTTCACAGTACACAAAAATAAGAAAGCAAAGGGGGGAATGTAGAACAGAAGATTAGCAAGTTAGAAGTTAAACAAATAGAAAAAAAGAGTTATGTACTTACCATAACTAGGCATCTGTGTTATCCTATTTTACTATTCATCACTCTTGGATCACAGGATCTGAACCAGCAACTTTGCAGACAGCTTCTAGGTTCGAGCTCCTCCCACTCCCATGATCCCTTGATGCCCTCTAACCCCTCAGATCGATTTTGCCCTAAAGCTAGAAAGCAGCTAAGGAAGATCTTGATCACCAGATGGGACATCTCCATTTCCTCTAGGTTCCACAGGGTGGGGGAAGGAGGGAGGGAGGGAGGGATACTGACATAGGATAACACAGATGCCAAGTTATGGTAAGTACATAACTCTTTATCTGATGTTATCCATGTCACTATTCCTCACTCTTGCATCAGAGTCCCAAGCCATGTTAAATCCTGAGTAGCATCACGGAAGGACATGCTGAAGAACTGTGTAGCCAAAGGAATCCCTGTTCCTGGAGACAATGTCAAGCTTATAATGAGTAACAAAAGCATAAGACCAGGTGGCTGCTGCGCAAATCTCATCTATGGAATGATGGGCCAGATAGGCAGCTGACATAGCCCTTGATCTAGTGGAATGAGCTCTGACTGGACCTGGTAAGGATAAGCCTTTAGAGGAATAGGCAAAGGAAATAAACTTCGAAATCCAATGAGAAATAGTAACCTCAGAGACCGCCTGACCCTGTATACTAAGAGAAAATGCCACAAATAGTCAGATCTGCAGAAACTCTTTGTTCAATTCAAGTAGAACTGTAACGGTCTATGAACATCAGGCGTATGCAGCAGATATTCCCTTTTATTACAAAAGTTAGGGAAGAAAACGGGCAATTGAATTGACTGATTTGCTTCTGTGGCTACCTTAGGCATGAAGGAAGGATTGGTTTGAAGATCCACTCTGTCTTTATGAAACACCATGTAAAGTAGTTTGATAGAAAGAACCTGCAACTCTGAAACTCTTCTTGCCATTGTTATGGCTACCAGAAAGGTGGTCTATTATAAAACTTTGCATTATAAGAAGAGCTAATGTTTTCAATTTTCGGGGATGGTTTTCTCTTTTAGGGAGTTGTTTTATAAATACTGGCAGAGCACCCGATATTATAACTCTCAAGTTTTTTGCTGAAAAATTCAGCTCAATGCCAAAAGTAATAGCAGAAAAAGTCTCAGAATCAAGAACACACTTTAAATATCACTCTAATTCATTTAAAAAGTTAATAGAATAACAGCTACTGCAGCAGCATACATTTTTTGGACAATAAGAAGTATAAAACTCTGATGTCAGGATTTATGCAGACCAAAGGGCCAAGCATGGACTAGAGGATCTCTCAGTGACTGTCCCTGAGGGGGATCAGGGCAAAATAGTTGCTGCACTTGTAGTTGATTGGGGAGGTGAAAAGGTCGCAGCAAGGCTGGACCCACCGGTTGAACATTTTTGCCACTATCAGAGGATTGAGGGACCACTCGTGAGGTTGTAGAATGCACCTGCTCAATTTGTCCGCTATCACATTGGAGCATTTTGCCACTATCAGAGGATTGAGGGACCACTCGTGAGGTTGTAGAATGCACCTGCTCAATTTTTCCGCTATCACATTGGAGCTCCCGGGAATGTGCATTGCAATTAGAAAGTGGTTGGAAGCTATCGCCCATTGCCATATTCTCAAGCCCTCTCGGCATAATGGATAAGATCTGGCTCCCCCTTGCTTGTTGATGTACCAGATCACTGACATGTTGTCTGATTGGATCGCAATTGTCCTTGATGGAAGGATCGAGTGGAATGCTTGCAACGCTAATAGCACCGTCCTCAGTTCCAGGACACTGATATGCAAATGGGCCTCTGTCTCTGGACAAGGTGCCTTGGACTGAGTTTCCCTGACATAGCCCCCCCACCCCATCAGGGAGGCATCCATGGTCACTGTGACTTTCTGCTGATGGGGTCTGAAGGCGTGAGACCATTGTTGGGGATTCTGAGACATCCATCAGAGCAAATCTTGCTTGCATCTCTGAGTTACACTTATCTGAAAGGACAAATGATGTTGTAGAGGGTACCACTGAGTGAGAAGTAGCCACTGAAGAAGTCTCATGTGGAATCTGGCCAGAGGAACAATGGTGATCAAGGCTGCCATCGACCCCAAGAGTTGGAGTATGGACCGAGCAGAGGATTTGTGGTGACAGATTAGCAGCTGAACATGTTGTCTTATTATTTATTTATTTACTTATTTCACATTTGTTGACCGGGCTAGTCTAGCTGGATATATGTCCATTTTCAGTAGAGGCCCGGGAAGAAAAGCTCCAAACATGAATATTGAGAAAGTTAACAATGCATAGAACCATTAAGAATAAATACAGAGGTAGCATTAGTCTAGTGAACAGTTATAATAATAATATTTGTATACTAAACCGTTTTAGTAAAAATTAACTAAACAATTCTACAAAAACTAAACTAAAACAATTCTACAAATCACACTAGAAGGTATGAGCAAGTCTTAGTTAAGGGAAAGAATATATATGTCATTGTCTTATTCCAGAGGAAGAGTAGTAATTTGATTTGGAAGTAAAGGTTAAAGGAGAAGGGATAGGGTTAAGAATAGAGGGGGAAAAGATGTCAGTCTGGGTTAGTACATGGACAAAGCCAATGAGCTTTCAGATGTTCTTTAAGATGTTTTTTAAAAAGAGAAGTAGAAGCAAGGGTTGATAATTCAGCAGGAAAATGATTCCAGAATTTTCCTGCAGTGTTTGAGAAAAGTGAATCCCCGGCTTTGTTGTTGGCTTTGAGGAAACTAGAAGCTTGTTAGCAGAGCGTAGTGTAGCTAGATTAGTGTATGGTGTAATTAGATTAGTGAGGATAGGGGTGTTGTTAGGGTGCTGCAGGATCTTTTGCGTAATAAGTAATTGTTGAAAGAGTATCTGTTTTTTCAGTTCTAGCCATCCAAGTTGTTTGAGTTAAGGCAGTGGCGAGTTTTAAAGGGGGAACATGTGATGAATCTAGCTATGCTATTATAACAGGTGGAGAGTTTAGAGGTGTTGTTTTTGGATAGGTTGGTATATATAACAGAGGCATAGAAGAGGGTGGAAATAGGAGGGTATGGGCAATTGTTTTCCTTGCAGAAGGGGTAAGGAAGGGTTTTATTCTATAGAGGGTGCCAAGTTTTCTGTTAACAGACTTTATAATGGAGTTTATGTGTTCATCATAGTTGAGATGATTATCAATAGTTACACCTAGTAGGAGGGTTGTAGTCTCTGGGTTGATGTTGATACCATTTGTTAGAGGTTAAAGAGAAGAAAGGAATGGGTAATTTATGGGTAGGAGTAAAAAGCAGTAGTTTTGTTTTTTTGGGATTAAGGAGGAGGCAGTGTTGCATAAACCAGTTTTCAACATTCTGAAAAACAGTTTGGGTAAGGGAGTGGAGAGAGGATATATTCTTGGCTGTGCAGATTAAAGTGGAGTCATCAGCATACTGAATGCAGGTGGCTTGAGGTAAGTTCATGTGTAAGTTATTAATAAATAAGGAGAAGAGTAGGGGACCTAAGATAGAGCCCTGGGGTACTCCAAAATTTACTGGAAGTAGTGAAGACAAATTGTTATGCCAAAGTACTGCTTGCTGTCTATTTTCCAGATAAGATCTAAACCATTGTATGGCTTGAGGATCAAGAGAGTGAGCCTTTAGTTTGTCTAATAGTAGGTTATGGTTAACCATGTCAAAGGCTTTTGACAGGTCAATGAATAGTGCAGAGGAAAAAAGAGTTATTGTTACGATTTTTATATATAGAGTCGGTAAAGGATAAAAGGGCATTAGATGTGCTATGGAATGGCCTAAAGCCATGTTGGCAGTTTGCCAGTAGGTTATTTTGCAGTAAGTGGTTAAGCAGTTGTTTGTGAATACATTTTTCCTTTATCTTAGCTAATGGGGAGAGTAGAGCAATAGGGCGAAAGTTAGAGAGCTCAGTAGATGGTCCTCCTTTATATAGAGGGATGATATGGGATATTTTCCATAAAACAGGGATTTTGCCCTCAGAGATAGTTCTGTTAATAAGGATAGAGATGGGATAGTCTATGGCTTTTGCGGCTATTCGTAGGTATTCAGATGGGAGATGGTCGGCAAGAAGGGGTGCAAGGTTTCAATTTCTGAAGAAGCTTACAGATGAGAGATGTAGATACAGGTTGTATTTGAAAGGTGGGTAAAGAAGTATTGCAGTTATTTGGTTGGGAAGCAGTGGGGGGTGGTAAAGAATTGGCTAGGGTTTGAATGGCATCTGTGAAATAGTTATTAAAGGCATCGGGGATTAGGTTGGAGTTGCTATTGTTGAAACCGGTTGGGTCAGGAGTAGTAGTGTGACCTGGCTGAAGAAGTTTATTTATCCCAGACCAGAATTTTTGTAGAGTTTGTTGAAGGTGTAGGAAGAAATCTTTTTTGTCTCTAAGAATATCCTTTTTGGTGGTATTTCTTAGCTGTTTAAATAGGAGGTGGGTTGTTGTACATTTGGTAGATCTCCATTTGGCCCAGATTTTATTTCTGAGTAGTATCTTTTGCCTAGTTTGTTTTGTGAGCCAAGGGGCAGATTTGGTTTTTATTCTAGTGGAGCGATAAGGTGCATGGGAGTCTAGTATTTGAAGAAAGTTCATATTAAAATAGGTGACAGCTTCGTCTAGTTCTAGATAGGTTAGTGGTGACCAGTCACATGCTTGCAATTCGGTTAAGAAGCTGTCTGGATTAAAGAATTTTTTTAAGCGGGAGGTTTTGAGATTATGAGTAGTTGCAATATGGACTTTTTGTCTAATTATGTAGGCAAGTACGTGGTCACTGATATCGTCTGGAAGGGTTCCTGGAGTATAAGATTCAGGATAGCTATTAATAAGAATCCAGTCCAGAGTACTTTCCTTGTTACTAGGTTTATGGATTCTTGTAGGAGTTGTTATTGTGAGAATCCGAAGAGGTTTGTGTGGTTGGTAGGGTTTAGAGAACTGCAAGTGGACCAGTCTATGTTAACGTCACAAAGTACAATGGTCTCCTGGGGTAGTTGGGTAGAGAGGTGACTCAGCAGGTTCTCTAGAGAATATGTGTTATTACCTGGAGGTAGATACATGCAGATTATATAGATAGATTTGGAGTTATTGATTTGGAGTTTGATAGATAGGGTTTCAGATATAGAGTCTAATGATGGAAGCACATTAATGGGGAAATTTGGAGATTAGATTTATAGAAAATGGCTAAACCCCCACCTTTTTTTGTTTTACGGTCATTTCTGAGGATGTTATAGCCAGGAGGGCTAATTTCCTGGTCTAGAGTAGATGGTTTTAGCCAAGTTTCCATAAGACATAGAATGTCAACTGAGTGTACATCTAGGAGTGCATGCAGGTGGGAGATTTTATTGTTAATACTTCTAATGTTAAGGTGAGCTATCAGAAGGGAGTTAGATGGATTCGTAATTGTAGAAAGTATGGGTACTGTAAAATTGGTAGGGTTAGTGGGGGAGCCAGTATAGGGGCCAGGGTTTGGATGAATGTCACCGCCTAGGAGGGGGTGTTGCTGGGGGTATAGTAGAGATTTTAGGAGTTTATAGAAGTTATTAAAAGTCTTTTTGGTAGAGAAGTAAATAATGTGGGTTGTTCTGTGGAATTTTGGTAATATATAGTTAGAGAAACAGGTTATGTTACTATGGTTAAGGAAAAAGGTGAAAGAAGATGGTAAAGTCTGTTGACTGTAATGGTTTTGTTCAGATAGAGAAAGATGTTCGTAGGAGGTAAGTGAATAAGGTATGGTAAGAAAGGCTAGTGTGGTAGTTAGGAATAAAAAGGTGGTGAATATAGTTTTATTTGATGGGGCCATAGCACCAGGATTTAAGTAGGGAATAGTTTGTGTTAGTAGGTAAATTAATAAGGAAAAGAGAGTGTATGAAGAGGTTGAGCAGGTTATAAGTTAAGTAGGTGAGAAAGTAACAGGGGCTTAGATAGGAGGTAGAGTAGAGTAGTGTAAGGTTGGGAAGTAGAGGGAGTGGTTTGAAAGAGAGTTTAGTAGTACTAATCAGGAGGGAGAGTTACGGGTGTAGTTTGGTGATGATGAGGATTGTGATAGGAAGAGATGGGATGAAGGAGTGGTCAGTGAAGTATAAGTTTAGGACCACTGGGGGTGGGTGGAATTTGGGGGTAGGGTAGGGGAGCGGAGTGAGCCCGTAAGGCGAATGGAGCAGGTTGAAACAGAGAATGGAGCAGCTAGAGGAGAAACAATTAGCAGAGCTGAATATTGAAGGTAAGTTAATTAGGTCTAGGGTAAGAAGAAGCAGAGAAAAGTTAGGAGTCTGTTAGAAAACAGGCGGGTATAGCAAGTTAGAATAAAGGGTAAAGTGTGAAGTGTAGAGTAATTTAAGGTCAAAGAAGTGTAGAATAATAAAGCAGAATAGCAAATGAAAAGCAGAAGAAATATTGGATGGGATAGAGGTGCCACCTATAGGACAAAGCTAGTATTACAAGCAGCTACAGAAAGGGGGGGGTAGGCTGTAGCAGAATATGGAAGGAGAAAGGTTAGTGAGAGGGGGACTAAAAGGTGGTGTAGGAGTAAGGTTAACAAAGGTAGCTAGTTGGGGAGGGGGGGAGGCTGCTGTCTGACCGGGCTCAGAGCATGCTTTAGAACCCCTGGAGCAACAGTGAACGGTAGTATGCTTTACAGGCAGGACATAGAAACATACTTTCTTATTTTCTTCAGAGAGGGAGCAGGGAGGAGAGGCAGTGAGATGAAACCACGGGTCCTTTGTTGGCAGGTATGTAGGTTCTCAGAAATTATAGGCTGGATCAATACAGTGAAGAGCAGGGTACTTGTGGGAGGGAGAGAGAGAGAGAGACAACAGTAGTGGTGAGCAGCAAGAACTAGCATAGACAACAGTATAATAGGACAGGTAGGATGCTAACTTATTCTTTGAAGTCTGTGATCTGGAGGAGATGCTGTGCAATTCCTCATGTTCAACAGAACCCCGATGAATTATAAAGATTGTGCTGGGTTTGTGTTGGACTTCTCCCAGTTTATAGTGATTCCCAGGCACTGAGCTGTGAGAAGAGTATAGCCTAGGGCTTCTTCCAGTAGACGCTTAGTGGGGGCGGCAAGGAGACAGTTGTCTAGGTATGGAAATGCCTGGAATCCTTGAAGTCATAGGTGAGCGATGACCACTGCCATGCATTTGGTGAACACTCTGGGGGCTGTAGAGAGACCGAAGGGCAGTGCTTGAAATTGGTAGTGACTGGCTCCTATGCAGATGTGGAGGTATCATTTTGTGTGCTTGTCCATTTTTATAGTATAATACACGTCTTGAAGATCTACAGAGCACATCCAATCATCTTCTTCCAGAAGAGACAGGATAGACTGAACTGTGGCCATCCAGAATTTCTCTGTTTTTACAAATTTGTTTAGTGCGCTGAGATCCAGAATCGGTCTCCAGTCCCATCTTTTTTGTCACTAAAAAGAACCTTGAGTAAAAAGCGGATCCTATCTGGTCTGGGGGGACCATTTGGATGACTCTTTTGTAGCAGCTTTCGGATTTCCTGTGCTGCTGCTTCCCTTTGACTGGGTAGACATCGGATAAGACTCTGGGTGAGGTGGGACAGAGATGGAAGGGGATGTGATAGCCTCTGGATATTATCTGTTGTACCCAAGAATCGGTGGATATGGTTCACCAGACAGTGGGGTACAAGGAAAAATTACCCCTGACTGCTTCCAGAGGTGAGCAGTCTGGCAACGCTTCAGAAGTGCTGGTTGGGTTGCCCAGAGAAAGAATCTCTAGAACCCCGGTTTTGTGGACCTCCCCTGCCCTGAAACTGGCATCTTCCATTGGAGTCCCCCCCCCCCGCCTCTAGGGGAGAACTCGGCACGTGCATCACGGAAAGAGCCTTGTGATTTTCTGTGCCCCATTTTCCCGCTCTTCTGATTTCTGGAGTAGAATCGTTGAGGGGTGGAGTGTTGGACACCAACGGCAGACAGGGTCTTGCCATGTTGTTCGCACCTTGCCAACGTATATTTAACCTTAGGGCCAAACAATGAGGTGGCCTCGATAGGGGCGTTCATAAAGGAAGCCTTAAAGGAGTCCACAAAGGCGCATCTAGGCATGAGGTCTCGTGACTATACCTGCACCTGCCGCTCCTTCCATTGCATGTGAAATAAGGTGCATGGAAGAATTGGATATCAATTCTAGGATTGGTATCTGAGATGCTACGTTGTCGTGCACCTCATCAGAAACAGCTCCTGCCAAGGTTTCAGAGAGTTGGTTGACAAGGTCCCTCTGAAGCCTTGTAAAGTGTGCCAAATAGTTCAAGGACCTTACAGTGAAGGTGAATGAAGCAAACACATGCTTCTCGAGTCTGTCTATCACCCGGGATTCCTTGTTGTGCGGATGGATAGTCTGCCTCTCTTCTGCCAAGTCTTTTTGGTTGGAGCCATCACCACCATGACATCTACTGGAAGACCTTTCAACCAATGGGGATGCTCAGTAGGGGGAGATAAAATCATGTCATGCCTCTGAGGTACAGCTTCCAAGGTGTCAGGAGCCTTTCCATGCACGCTGGACAAGCTCATCGGCTGGTGGGGTAACCCAGGAGGTAGGGGGCTGGGCATAAAAGGCCTGCAGGATTACGGATACCTCTGAGAAAGGGTTGGGGGACTTCCAGCTGCCCCTTTGTCTAAGGATCTCGAGGATGTCACCAAAGGATACCTCATCAGAAGGTGGCCGTGGGGACCCTTCCCAGTCATCAAAGTCCGTATCTTCAGTCAATGACTCCTCAGTGGAGTCCATGTGCTTTCTCTTACATGAAGCCTTGCAAGGGACGTCCGGAGTGGGGAGCTCTGGGGAAGATTGCAAAGAGTGGATCTCCTGAGGGAGAGAAATCTGAGGCCCTTGTGCCTGGTGATGTGGCCTGTGACAGTTGCGGCACACAGGGGGTGAGGATTCCGACAGGGAGGGTTTGCCAGTGAAGGCAAGTGCCCTCTCCATGGCCTGGAAGGCCGGACTGCCCAAAGAGGGATGGGAGCCCAGAACCGGGGTCACACCCCACTCCGATAAGCCGACCCCCCAGACCAGGATTCTCAAGAGGACTGTGGAGCAGGAGGATTCCTGGAGGGTGTCATATCCCTACCCCCACAGCACAGCCACTAGCCTGAGAAGAGCCCAGTGCACTGATGGCCACAAGGATGACTCTGGCTCCAAAGTAAGGTCCACTGTTGGTGTCAAAGGAAGGGAAGCTGATGTCAGAGAAAGGGACTTTGATACTTCCCTGGAAGTTGAAGGGGTGTAAGTTGAAGTCTGTGGAGAAATATGGTCACCTGGAAGAGGAAACGTAGCTTTAGATGGTTGAGAGAGACCCCTGGCCACAAGCAACTGGTCGACAACCGGCAACACATCCTGTTCCGAGAGGCTCCTGGTCGACCTCATAGAGAGCTGAAGGAGATTCTGGCCTTTCTAAAAAGGGGCTATATTGGCTTTCCACAGATTCAAGGAAGGAGAGTACTTGGTCCTTGCTAGTTCATGTGGTGTACAGCCCCAGAACAGAGGGTGTCTGCACCGAGGAAAATGGTGTTGAGGTTATCTGTGCCGACAAAGGCAGCACCATAAGTGTTGAGGAAGTCTGCACCGTAAAGGGCAGTGTGGCAAATGTCTGCACTGATGAATACGGTGCCATTAACAAAGGTGTCTGCACCGGTAATGCTGTTGCCAAGAGAGACTGCACTGAACCGTATGTCGGCGCAAAAGTGTCTGCACCATAGAGGACAGTATCCTGGAGGTTGACAGCATCGGCAATGACGGAGCCAAAGGAGTCTGCACCAACTGTGCCGAAGGAGACTGTAACTGTAGAGATGGTTCCAATAAAGGCTATGACGAAACCGTCGGAGCCGTAGGTGTCTGCACAAGGAACTCCAGTGTCGGTGACGATAAAGAGTACATAGCTGGAGTAAGAATCAACTGGGGCGGTGCCAAGGCTGAAATGACCACAGATGGCAGTGCCAAGCTCTAAATCTTTACCTTTTTGTGCGTCAACTCCTTGCAATCTCCAGAGGGAGATGAAGTGAGCGACCTCGAGGATGAAGAAGACCGCCTCTTACGGGGCTTAGCATGAGGGGGTGAGCCCTCTGACCCAGAGATAGCCTTGCAGAACAGAGTTTTAAGGAGGCCTTTCAGAATTAATTTATTCTTCCTTTCATATAGAGCCCTGGTCGAAAATTTTCTACAAATCCCACATGGGGGGCCCACTAAAAGGTGGGAGACATTCAAGCAATAGACACATAAATCATGACCATTGGAAAGCGGTAACTTATGGCCGCATTCTGTACATTGTTTGAAACCAACACTACTTTTCTTATCCGAGTGATGATATGAAGGGAGAAGAACGACAGTACCAAGAAAGCTACCCAGAAGGGTAAGAAAGGGAGAGAAGAAGGATTACCAACAATGGTAATGGAGAATTACCTCAAAGGTAAGATAAAGGGAAAAAAAACTATAGGGAGAGAGTCTTAAAGTTGCAATAGGGTAGGAGTATATAGATAATAACTAATTGAAAACTTTTTAAACACTTGTTGTTGTGTCTTTCGGCTTTTCCCAGTTAGGGGTCGCCACAGCGGAACTCCGGTCTGCTAATTGGTAGTTGATTTTTACGTGCCGGGTTCCAGGCCTGATGCACAACCTTCAATGAAGGTATGCCCATTCACGCAGAAGATGCTCTGGCTGAGAATCGAACCAGACAGCGTCTTACTGTGAGGCGACAACTCTACCGCAGCACCACCATCGCAGTCTAAAACTTTTTAAACACTAACAATGGAAAAACTTAAAAAAATTGTTCACTTAGCTGAGAGAGAGTGGCTTGACATGGCTGTACAGCAAAGCGGCAAACGAGATCTGAGTTAACGGGGAGCAGAGCATTCTGGGTAGGATCTTGGATCAAGAGTTTTTTGGCTGACGCAAGCTTGGTATGAGGATGGAATAGATAATCCATCAGTAAGGAATGAATGAAGATTAACAACATCAGATCATTTGTTTCTTCAAGGCTAAAAGTTAACGCTTTCTGAAAACATGCAAGTTGTTTTCACATTTGGGAGGAAATCAAGATAAAAAAACAACAGAAAGTGAAAGTAGAAGCACAGAAAATAATGTGTCTTATCATGGATAATCTCAACTTCAGATTAACTCCTGTGTTAGCAGCTATTTGAGACAGATATTCTTATTAGGAGGGTTAAACTTCTTTACTTGAAGATGTACGTACTTATGTGTGCTTGTATTAAGTTAACAGGTTATGGACATGTTCTTGGGGGGGTGTTTTGTTTGAGTTTTTGTTAAAACTAAATGTCTTGTAAAATGTGACATATGTTCCAATGCTGTTAATAAAAAAAAATGTATAATTGATTAACCTGCCAAACATTAGTTGGTGCATGTATCACAAAAGCTGGAAGACTACGTTTAAAAAAGCTGTCATATATAACAGGTTGGAGTAATAACTTCTAACCATAATGGTGACACTTTCCATATTATCATGGAATTTGAATGATCTTACAGATATAGACAAAAAGGAAAGAATATTTAATTATAGTAAGTAGTGCAGAGTGCAAATAGCAATGCTACAGGAGACACATTTGGAACGAACTGAGGATGTGGATTTGAAAAAGGACTTCAGAAGTAATCATATTTAAAATCCAATAGTCTTAAAAGAGGAAAAAATATAATAATGGCAGATATGTGGTAGTAAGGGGGTACTGGCAAGGGATGAGGATTATACTGGTGTGTATTTGTAATCCACCTAAAACTGCTATTACGGAGCTTAACAAAACTGGAAGAAATAATTAGCTTCAGGCAGTCTACTACTCATGCAAAGGACAAGCTAGAAATGGTGAGGGAATTGTGGTAAGAGAGAGGCTTCAGAAGGCAGTGAGGGATATCATTAGAATTAGTGACAGACTCATGGCAATCAGACTCCAGTGCAATGCTAGTGCAGTATTCTCAACCTATGCAGCACTACAGGGTTTTGATATCAAGGAAAAGCATCCATTCATACAGCTGTTGCAGAACTACTACATAAAGCAGGACAACAGAAATTTTATTTATTTTATTTTACATTTAACTGGGTTAGTCCAGCTGAGCGTTTATCTCATTTTCAGTGGAGACCAGAGGAGAAAAGCTCTGCAGTCAGTATTTATGTTTTACTTACAAACAGTAAGACATTTTAATTTGCAGCTAAACAAATAGTTAGATAACATTTACATTAAATCATACAGAAAAACAGTTGCTTACAATGTTCGAAATCAGACACAAAAAAAAACATTTACAATAAATCATACAGAAAGCAGTTTGGTACAATGACAGAAATCATACTGCAAAAACTTAGGTACAATGTCATGAAAGGAATACAGTGTTCATAATTCCTAAGTGGTTATATACAGTTTAGGTACAGGAGTAGTAGTAAGGGGATGAAATGGTTAAGCATAGAGACAGAGGGGTAGATGATTATTAAGCTAGACAATGGAGGAAGAGAAGCTAAGGTTGGGTAGTTTTAGGGGGGTGACTACAGTAGCAGGACCATTTATTTGTTGGGTATCTCTGAGTGGCTAGTTTGAAATGCTTGGTTTGGTCAAGTGACCTGATTTCTAGGGGTAGTTGTTTCCAAGTTGCAGCAGGGTTAAAGTTATAAAAACCCTGTTTTGGGTTTGGGTTTATAGATCTGTAGAAAGTCCTAGTCTGAGCTGCATAGTGTCCTGGTTGGGGAATATTTAGATATAATAGATAGAAGGCTAAGGCTGGCATGGATAATTTGCAGATGATGTAGTAGGAGCAAATGAAGGAATTTGATCCAGTCCAATTGTTTAAGAGATAGGCAATGGTGTGATTTGTAGGTTTGGTTTGCAGCAAATTTAGCAACCTTATTATAGGTAGTTTTTAGTTTAGTTAGGAGTGTGGTATTACGATTTGTGAATATGTGACAGCTATAGAGAAGGGTGGGGAGAAGAAATGCATGGGAGAGAGCTATTCTGGCTATATTGGTTAGATGTCTTTTGTTATGGTAAAGGAGTCTAAGTTTCTGGTGAGTCTTTTTGATAGAGGTAGTGACTTGGAGGTCAAATTTAAGCTGATCGTTTATTATAACTCCTAGCAGTTTAGTCCTAGGTACAGCAGTAATGATAGCGCTATTGCTTGATAGGATGGAAAATGTAGTTTTGAGATGGATGAGGTTTTTTGGGAGGAAGAGTAGGAGCTTAGTTTTCTTGGGGTTGAGAATTCATTTGTCATCACAAAGCCATGTCTCTATGGTGTTGAATGATGCCTGGGTAGTAGAGTGGAGGTCAGATGGATTGTCAGCAATGGTGATGACTTTTGAGTCATCTGCATATTGAACAAGTGTAGAGTTGGGACAAGAAGTGTAAAGTAAGTTGGTGAAAATATTACAGAGGAGTGGCCCAAGTATGGATCCTTGGGGGACACCCATTGGGACAATTAGGGGGGAGGGATAGAGCAGAGTGCCACTTAACGGCTTGCTGGTAGTTAGAGAGACAGCTAGAAAACCAGGATATGGTGGAAGGAGAGAATATTAAAGGAGAGAGTTTGTCTAGGAGGAGGGGATGGGAGACGGTGTCAAAGGCTTTGGACAGGTCGAGGAACAGACATGAAACTAATTTATTGTTGTCACGGGCCAGTGATACAGTATTGATGAAGGCTGTTAGTGCAGTTGTGGTACTGTGTTTAGGACGAAATCCGTGTTGTGTGCGTGTTAGAAGGTTCTGTTGGAGAAGGTACTGCATTATCTGCTTGTGAATGCATTTCTCAAGAATGTTGGAGGGGAGACAGAACAGCAATTGGTCTGAAGTTAGATATATCAGACAAATTACCTCCTTTATGTATAAGTAATGTATAGAATGTTTTCCATATTGCTGGAACATATGTTTCAGAGCTAGATCGGTTAATCAGGATGGATACAGGATAGGGGTTCATCAGCAATCTGTAGGAAGTAAGAAGGTAGACTATCAGCTGAGGGGACCAGGGTTTGAGTTTAGAGAGTAAAGATTTAATATAGTTAGTTGAGACTGATGTAAGTGAAAAAGAGTTAGAATGATAAGGTGAAGTTGAGAATGTGGGGGTTACTAGTATTTTCTCTAGTGGGAAGATCATTAATTATGGTAGTTAATTAGTCAATAAAATGTTTGTTAAATGCAGTGGTGTTGGTGTTGATAATGAGTGACTTGAATGCACATATTGGGAAAGACAGAACAGGATATGAAAACTCAATAGCTCCACATGGGTAAAGAAGGAGAGGCCATTGTAGACTTCTGTCTGGCAAATGACTGGATAGTAGTCAACACATGATCCAGAAAGCCAAAGTCACAAGATCATATGCAACAGTGGCCAACATGCAACTCAGGTGGACTTCCTCCTAGTAAGGAAAGGGCACTGGCACAGAATCAGTGACTGCAAAGTCACCCACAATGAAACAGTCAGCCCACAGTATGAACCACTGGTTGCCACAATCATCTACAAACAATAGTTGAGAAGGTTCTAAAGTCAGAGATAAGGCCGAAGACCTAGAAGTTGACTGGAGAGAAAGTACAACAGTTCAAGGAATTACTCAGGGCTCTAGATCCCCAAGAAGAGGAGGAAATACGTGGTTTGGAAGAAGAATGGCAGAACCTCAAAATAGCATGTGTGAAGACTACAAAACAGATATGTAGGTGAGCCGGATATGGAAATAAGGTACATAAGGAAAGTTGGTGGTGGAATGCAGAAGTCTGGGAAGTCATCAAAAGAAAGAAAGAGTGCAGAAAAAAGTGCGAGATAGAAAAGATGGACCAGGCTAGGAAGGAACCTGGTTAGCTAACAAAGAAATTAAGAAAGGAGTTGCAATACTGAAGAACAGGGTACTGGAGACACTCTACCAGTTTCTGAAAAGTCACTCAGTAGGTGGCAGAAAAAAAACTGTATCAGGTTGCAAGATAGAGGCAGAAAGATAAACAATATAGTCAGACACCCTTCACAAGGGATGCCAGCAACAACCTGCTCACCAGTCCATAGGACATCAAAGGCAGATGGAAGGAGTAATTCCAGCAGCGTCTGAAGGAAGACAACTCTTCAGAAGATGTACCATCCAAGACACAGCCTATATTGAGAGATGAACAGTAGCCCCTCCTCTAGAAGATGTAAAAACAGCAGTTAAGAAAACAAAGTCAGGGAAAGCAGCAGGCTCAGAAGTCACAGCAGATATGACAAAGATGCTGGGTGACAGAGGGAAGAAATGGCTTCTGAGGGTACTCATAGCAGTGTGGAGAGAAAGGCGTATCCCAAATAACTGGAGAATAAGCAGCCAGTGTACAAGAACAAAGGGGACATCCACAACTGTGGACAGTACAGAGGTATCAAACTCCTGTCATACTGCAAGAAAGTTCTTGGGAGGGTGACTGACAAACAGACTTGCAGTGTAGTAGAATGCAAGCTGGAAGATGAGCAGTTTGGATTCAGATTAGGATGCAGCACAACTGACCCGATGTTTGCAGTGAGACAGATAGTTGAGAAGAAGCAAGAGATGAGGAAAGAGTCCAAATGGGCATTCCTAGACATGCAGAAAGCATATGACACGGTCCTAAGAAAACTGATTTCAGCAGTACTGAACTGGTTTGAAGTCCTAGAAACACTGGCAGAATTAGTGCAGACTATGTACAAGAACCCAGTGACTCAAAGTACAATGGGTGTGCACCACGGTTCAGCTCTGAGCCCACTGCTGTTCATACTGGTGATGGACTACATTAATAAACAGGTCAGAGGGGACAGATCAACAAAGTTGCTGTACTTAGATGGTGTGGCATTACAGGCAAACTCTGAGCAAGAAGTTCCACAAAGGACAGGGGAATGGAATACAAAACTGAAGGAAAATGGGATGAAACTAAGTACGGATAAGACAGTGGTAATGGCAGCAAACTGGAGAAATCAGAAGAAGCTGAGAATTAAGGTAGAAAGGAAGATAGTAGAACAGGTTAATAGCTTCAAGTATCTGGGAGGAGTGGTTGACGGGAAGTCTGAATGAAGAGGACAAAGCCAGAATTAGAGGGGCTGCAGCCAACTGTCATAAAGTGCAGGTGTAGTGCATGACAGAAGAATACCAAAGAAACTGAAAAGTAAGGTGCACAAAACTGTGGTGCAACCAGTACTACTGTATGGGATAGAAACCTGGGCAGTAAAGACAGCAGATGAGAAAGTGAGAGGTACTGGAAATGAAGTGCCTGAGAAGGTTGGTAGGATACACATCATGGGACAGATGAAGAAATAAGGACATAGCAACAGAAGCCAAAGTAGCTCCAATTTCAGAAAAAAGATCAAAGAGAACAGATTACAGTGGTTTGGGCACTTGTGTAGAAAGCAGGAGTCAATCTGATGAAGATGATTTGGGACCGACAGGAAAAAGGTAAGAGGAAACGAGGGCATCCAGCAGAGAGGTGGGTGGATTGTGTGACAGAAGATCTGTGACAATTAGGTATGAGTGTCGAGGAAGGCAGAATTGTGGAATTGAATTGAGACAGATGGTAACAGTTAATCTGACCCCAATGTAGAAAAATGGGAAAAAACGGATTGTAGATGATGATGATGAATTGGTCTTCAGCAGGGAATATTACTTATAATTGGTATGGTGTTCAAGAAAAGTTGGCTTGATTTACAAATTATATTATTTTGTACCTGACGGAACCAAAAGAGGAAATCTCAGTGTTGTGGAACATTCTGTGACAATTCTGTTTTTTTTTTTTTGTGATATAAAATTAATGAAGATACAAGAAAGACTACAGTGATAAATTATGTATCCATATATGAATTATTTCAGCAATACCCATATTTATTGGGACATGAAAAAAATGAATATTTAGAAGGACAGATTAAAAAAGGGTTCTGTTATGGCAATGAAAGATATGTGGGAAGAGAGTAAACAAAAGATAATACAAAAACTGAGAAACTGGAAGCTTTTGCCTATGGATAGTAAGATGCAAGCAGTAAAATATTTTTAGTTCTTATAGTTTTATTCACAGGTCAGGCATATTTTTATCAACGAGAGGAGTTATGGATGGTAATGATAAACAGCTGAAGGATTTTATCTGGGAGGGGAAGAGGGCAACAAGTCAGATAACTTGATCCTTCCTATAGAACAAAGAGGTTTAGGACTACCTGCTTTAAAGGGATACTTTAGAGCTACAGAAATAAAGAGCTTAAATAACACAAGCAGAAAGCTACAATTCAAAGTGGAAAAGGATGATGATGATGAACCTGGGGGGGGGGGGGCGGTAATTCAAGAAAAAAGCAAAAAGTGGGATACAATATTCATTCATCAAGTAGCAGAAAGTATACTACAAACCAAGCCAACACAAGAATGGAGAAGGGAAATTCTACTACTAGGAATGACTACAATTAGGGGTAGAAAGAATAGGTAACAGAGGGCTGGAATGTACTGAGGAAGCTGGCAAGGGAAGCAAGATAGTGAGAACAAATAAGAGATGGAAGAGTAACAGAGTGGGAAAAGGCCAAGATGACATTTGGATTGTAGGACAGTGATTGCCTTCCCTCTATCAGGGATTAATATCAGAGTATAGACAAACAGAAAGGGACAGATGAATCCTAAATTAAAGACCTGCACTGGTTCAATTTTTAATTAAGTTTCAACGGAAGCTGCTCTTAAAATGGATAATTAGTAGGGCATGTAAAATACTGTACAATAATTATATGAATCAATCGGGGGGGCAGAAAAAATTGGGAAGAGAGATTAGATAAGCAATTCACAAAGAAACAATAAAAGGACATATGTACGACTCCCGAATATTCAAAAAAAATAGAAGATTTAGGAATTTTGCCTCAAGTGCTCGCATAAGATACTGTTGCACCCCAAACTGACTCCAAATAATTTTTCCTGAGGTAGATGGCAAATGAAGGCAGTGATAGGGAAGAAAGAAGCACCTGGGAGCATGTGTTCTTGGAGTGTAATAAGTTCACAGACTTTAGAAATTCCCTGCAGAGCACTCTGTCAGGAATACTGGGTGAGCAAATGTGTGAACCTATGGAAATGATCTGTTGAGCTGGGATACAGGATCTGAACTGCCGAGATAAATTAAGGCCTTGTTAAATTAAATTCTGGTGGCTGCCAAAAAAGCAATTACAAGAAGATGGAAATCAAAGTTTAAACCAACTATACTTGAAGTAGTGAATATTTTAACAGAAACAAAAGAACAGTTAGTGAGACCTCTAGAAAAGGGTAGGAGTAAATTACATAGCAAAAAATGTAAATTGTGGGAACAATGCATGCAGATAAATGTTGCAGGAGGAATGAGGTTTAAGAGAAGGAAGGAATGAACTGAACAATTTATTTAATGCTGCTTTAATTATGTGATATTGAACAATCTATGTGAAGTATGTTTGTAAATGTGAAACTGTCAATATACTTTTATATAAATATAAATTTGCTTATGTCACAAGTGATAATTCAATAAAGGTGTTTAAAAAATAAAGTTATATACTAACCATAATGATAGGCCTGTGTTTTCTGTTTCTGTCCTTTGCTCAATAAATGGGCATTGGACCTGATCTCAGATATGGCTACAGGCATGTCCAAACTTTGGATCTGGTGCTCAGCCCCCCACCCATAATCCCTGTGAGAAGAGCAAGCTACCTCAGATTGATGTTTCCTGCCCCAAAAAGGTATTGGAAATTGTACAATGTAGGTGTGAGCAACCTAAGGCTGCAACTGACATAAATACTGATAACCTGCATAAGTAAACAGAGGCAGAGAAAGATAGGATCTTCAGAAGCCAGAGCAAGGTCAGCTAGGTCCATCTCAGAATGAGTACATTGTAAACAAGCTACACTTCCACAAAATAAGGAGGGGGGTGATTGGAGGGTAGCTGAAGAATGAACGGAAGCAACTAACACATATCTGTCATTATGGTGAGTACAAAACTATTGTATCTGATGCTGTCTTTTCCATTTGTTCTTCAATGGATAGGACAGAGTCCCCAGCTACTTTTATACTTGGGCTGAACCAAATGAGGCCTAGATTTCGACTGCATACCCAGTTTGTAATGCAAGACGAAGGTAAGAACCTTCGACCAGGTACCTGCAAGCACGTCACAAGTTGGAATACTAGAGAAAAAGTCTTTAGATGAAGCCACTGATATGGTGGAAAAAGAAGTTATGTCCTTACCATAACGTTCTATCTGTGTTGTCGATCTTCATGAACTCTTGACAGATGGGTTCAGTTCGACCACTCTTGAGCTAAGCCTCTGCCCACAATGCCCCTCTCCCTGCTACCTCAGATCGAGTTTACAGTCTAGTATAGAAAATATAGAGGCCTTGTCTAAGGTATAATATTATAATCCCCCAGGACCAGGTCCGATCCTCCAGAAGTCTTTCAGAGGGGGCAGGAGGGTGGGATGTCAAGAATGAATGAAGATTGACAACACAGATGGAACGTTATGGTAAGGAAATAACTTTTTTATCTGATGTTGTCAATCTTCATTCATCCTTGACACAGTCCCTAGCTACTTTGGATCCTGGGTGCCCCTAAGGAAGGATATTCCAGAGTACCATAGAGCCAAAGGATGCTCTTCCCCTGGAGACCATGTCTAATTGGTAATGAGTGATAAAGGTATGAGGAGTAGCCCAAGTTGCAGGTGCACATATTTCTTCCATGAAGGCTTAGCAAGAAAAAATGCTGAAGGGGAAACAGATCTGGTAGAATGCGCTCTAACTGAAGCTCTTGTTCTGTCCAGGTAAAAATTTAACTGTCTGTAGACGTCCAGCAGATGTAAACATATTTGCCTTTGTTTGAAAAATTTGGAAAGAAGAGACTGGTATATATTAGATTCTGATACCACTCTGAGGAGGGAGGACGGGTTGGTTCTTAGTGACACACACTCTGTGTGAGATATGATATAAGGATATTTCACAGATAAAGCTTGTAACTCGGGAATCCTCCCAGCAGACATGATAGCCACTAGGAAGTGGGTTTTCCAAGACAAAAACTTGAGGTCGCAAGTAGATGCTGCCTCAAAGGGTTGTCGAACTAGGCATTGTAAGACTAAGATCAAATCCCAAGGCACCATAGGGACTTTGAATGGGGGTTTTAAATGTAAGGCGCCTTTAAGAAAAATCTTGCATAAAAAATGAGACATCAATAAATGATTTTCAAATCCGTTATGAAAGTTGAAAATAGTGGCTAAATGAACCTTAATTGTGGAAGTAGAGGCTCCCGATTCAAATGTCACTAAATATTCCAGTACCTTATCAACTGGTGCTGAAAAGGGGCCTATGTTGTTCATGCAGGCACAAAGTGAAAATTTTTTCCATTTGCTATGGTAAAGTTTTCTGGTGGATGGTTTATGGGAAGCCAGAAGAATCTTTTGTACTAAAGAGGATAAGTTATTTTGCCTGGCAATTACTAGAATTGGAGATACCAAGCCATCAGCTTAAGATTTTGGAAACTGGGATGCACCAGGCCCTGAGGGTGAGAAAGCAGGTCTGCAGCTGGGTCCATATCCAAGGGAGGTGAACCACATGAGACCAAAGAAAGGGGAACCAGATGTGGCTTTGCTTCTCAACCTTTGGGCTTTCCTCAAAAAGGGGGGAATCAGTGGAGTCGGTGGAAGGACAATGCAGCCCCGAGGGCCAGTCGAGAAGTGCATCTCTGGCGGACTCCCTGTAAGGGGGGAAAAAGGACAAATTAGCTGCTGCATTTATTGTTTATTGGACAGGTGAACATATCGCAGCAAAGCTGGCCTGAACGACAAAAGATCTTCATCGCTATGTTGTGGTTGAGAGACCACTCGTGAGGCAAGGGGATGCATCTGCTCAATTTGTCTGCAATCACGTTGGAGTTTCCCAGGATATGCATTGCTATCAGAAAGTGGTTGTAAGCAATAGTCCATTGCCAAATCCAAAGGGCTTCCCGACATAGTGGGTAGGATCTGGTTCCCCCTACTTATTGCTGTACCAGACTACTGACATGTTGTCTGACTGGATTACAACTGTCACCGAAGGAAGGGCAGACTGGAACGCTTGCAAAGCTAGAAGCACTTCCCTCAATTCTAAGATGTTGATTTGCAAATTGGCCTCTTGTGGGGACCAAGTACCTTGAACAGTCTTTCCCAGACAATGCTCCCCCACACCATCTGGGAAGTGTCTGTGGTTACTATGGCATTGGACAGAGAGGAAGAAAAGATGTGACCCGATAGATTTTCTTCTGGCTTCATCCACCAAGTTAAATCCTTTTTGCAGCAATTTGTTATCAGGATTGGATGGGACATTGGATGCACTAAAACTGACCATTGTGATGCCAAAAGCCAATGAAGCAGCCTCATGTGATGCCTTGCTAGGGGTACTAAATGTTAAAATTGCTGCCACGGTTCCCAGAGTCTGAAGCACCAGGCAAGCAGGAACTTTGTGTTGGGAAATGATTGCTTGAACTTGTGACCTTAGCTTTATTAACCCGTGGAGGGGGAGGGAGGTGACACAGGAAATTGCATTTAGTCTTGTTCTGATGAACTCTAGGTCTTGTGTAACAGTCAATTGTGACTTTTCCATGATGACCAAAATGCTTAGCACCACAGTGAGGTGCAGTACGAAGTCTGTGGCGTAAAGCAGTAGATGCCTGCAGGGGGTAGTGAGAAGTCAGTTGTCTAGGTATGGAAACACTCAGAATCCTCATAGTCTCATGTCAGCTGTTATGACTGCCATGCATTTAGTGAACACCCTGGCGGTTGTGGTGAGACCAAACGGCAGTGTTTGGAATTGGTAATGACTGGCTCCTAGATGGAGGCAGAGATATCTTCTGGTGCACTTGCATATCTTTAAGTGGTAATACACATCCTGAAGATCTATAGAGCACATCCAAAAGTTCTTCTCAAGGAAGGGAAGGATAGACTGAACCGTGACCATCCGGAATTTTGTCTGTTGTACAAATTGGTTCAGTAGGCTGAGATCTAGAATTGGTCTCCAGTCCCCTGTCTTTTCTGGTACTAAAAAGAATCCAGAGTAAAATCCAGATCTTATTTGGTCTAGAGGGAATTCTTGGAAGACTTTTTTGGAGCAGCTTTTGAATTTCTACTGCTGCTAGATCCTTTTGACTGGGTAGAACATTGGGGATTCGCTTTTGAAACCTTGGTAAGAGAATGAAGGGGATATGGTAACTTCTGGTGATAATTCTTTGCACTCAGGTATCTGAGGTTATCGTAAGCCAGGCTGACTGCTGCAGTGAAAATCTTCCCCTGACTGCTTCCAGAGGTAAGCAATCGAGACTCCATTCAGGAGCGCTGGTAGGGTTGTCCAGAAAAGGAATCTATGGAGCCCTGACTACACAGACACTCTCTGCCACAGAGAGGAAATCTTCCAGCAGAGTTCCACCCTCTGCCCAGAAGGGAGTACTCTCCACGTGCATCACGAAACCCTTGGGATTTCTTGAACCACATTTGCCACTCCCCTGATTCCTAGAATAGGATCGTTGAGGAGTAGAAAAATGAACGCCCACAACAGAAAGGGTCTTTCCATCTTTTTCACACCTGGCTAGTGTGTCTCTAACTTTTGGGCCAAACAATGAGGAACAATCAACAGAAGCATTGATGAAGGAAGACTTGAAGGGTTCCACAAGCGCATCCAGGCATGTCGCCTTACGGCAACGATTGTACCCACTGCCCTAGATGTCCTTTTGTCTACATGAGCAATGAGCCACATGCACGAGTATGATATAGACTCCAGGGTGGCAAGCTGCGAGGCAACCTTAGCCCGAACCTGGTCAGATACAGCTCCTGCAAGGGTGTCTGAAAGCTCAGTTATCAGGTCCTTTGGAGTCTAGTAAAATGTGCCAAGAAGTTCAAAGACCTAATAGCAAAGGTTGATAATGCAAAAACCCACTTCCTGAATCTGTCCATCATATACTCTCGATTAGGAGGATGGACAGTAGAACTCTCCTAGGCGAGTTCCTTCTTGGTGGCTGCAGCTACCACCATGACATCCACTGCTAGACCCTTTGTCCAATGGGGCTGTCAAAATTTTATTTGGTCTTCAGGGAATGGGCTCTATGGAATCAGGAACCTTCCACTCCAGCTGAGCAGTCAGCTTAATTAGATTGTCAGTGGGTGGTCACCCAGGAAACAGATGGGTGGGCCTGAAAAGCTTGCAAGAACACAGATTCCTCAGAGGATGGAAATGAGGGCTTCCAATCACCTCTCTGTTTCAGGATTTCCAGGATGTCTCCAAAGGAGACATCTTCAGGGGCTGACCAAGCGGGAACCTTCCCTTTCATCATAATATGTGTCTTCTGTGACTGATTCTTCTGGAGAATTTAGATGCTTCCTCTTGCAAGTCCGCTTATGGGGTTGGTTCCTCAGGGGGAGGTTCTGAGAAAGCCTCCAAAAAGGAGGGATCATGAACAGGAATGTCTTGCAGTTTCTGTGCCTGCTGTCCAGACACAGTAGATTGAGACAGCTACGAGCCAGAGAACATGAAAATATGACACTCTGATGACGAGAGAACCAGCTGGGAGCCTGCTGAGGCTAAAGCTCTCTCCATGATCTGGAAGACAGGCCCACCTGAAGAGGGATGGGAGCCCGGAACCGAGAAAGACATCCTCAGAACCAGGGTCACACCCCACTCCTATGAGAGCTGCCATCCAGAACAGGAGCTGGGGGAGGGTTTGGAACTGCCATGGTCCCAAGAGACAACGATGTCACTGTAGAAACAACTGGAACCATACAGAGGGTCTCGGAGGACCGACAGCCAAACCACAGTCCCGGGTGTGCAATGGATCCAATGGTGCCGAAGGCAACAGAGATGACCCCGGTACTGAGGTAAGGTCTACCGTCGGCAATGAGGCAACTGGTACCAGGAGCATCAAAATGGAGGGCTCCAAGCCTCGGAAAGAGGTTGAAGGAGGATAATCTAGTAGTGTCCTTGGAGAATAAGCTTCGGCTCAAGGAGGGAGAGAGGTCTGTATAGGTGCGGGGAAACTCCTGGCCACCAAAAGCTGGTCCACCAATCTATGTCCATTTCAGATAGACTTTGAAGGGGCTGGGGAGCTGGCCGAAGAATGGGTCCCACAGAAGGGGAGTACTTAGTCCTGGGAGGTATAAATGTTTTGACTTTCGGCACCATCGGCTGCGGTGCAGAAGGGGAAGCCGGAACAGAATGGGAGGTGAGTGAAGCTGGTGCAGAAGATACTGTTGGTGGTGAAGAGGTCACTGGTGTCAAAGCAGTTGTTGGTGCCAAAGTAGTCAGTATCGGTGCAGTAAGCACTGGTACCGATGGAAACTGAACAACTGTCTGTGCTGAAGGTACTTTTTCAGTCAATTTAGGTACTTTTGCCTTCAGTTCTGTGGACACAGATGGAACCGGTGACTTGTGAGATTTTACATCATGTGCTGAGGCTGGCACAGAATGACTTCTCCTTCTGGAATATGGTTTTGAAGATTTAAATGTCTCAGGCTTGGAGAGGGCTTCTTCAAAGGAATATTTTAACAAGCCTTTCAAAATTAGCTTATTTCATCTCTCTGCCAGTGTATGGGAATTAAAAGCCTGACAAATCTTACATGTGATATCTAGATGGGGTGCACCCAAATAGTATATGCAAGAAAGATGCCCATCAGAATTGGGCATCTTTCTGCCACGATACGGACATTGACTCCGGATGTCCCCTTCTGTTTTTCTGCCATTTCTAGTCAGATTCACACACACACACAAACAGATAGTATGTGGAAAAGAATGAAAAAGTGATTATATATATATATATATATATTTTTTTTTTTTAAAGGAAAAACTCTACCAACAATGGTATACAAGTATTACCCAAAGGGTAAGAAGACGGAAAGAAAGATACCAATGATGGTATCCAAAGACTGCCAAAGGTGAAAGGAGAGGAAAGCAAGTTACCAATGATGGTACTGAGAAATACCGTTAGGTAAAGAGTGGGGTAGGATAAAATGGAAAGCACTTGCACACTGAAAAATAGAGAAAGGTATCAAAATAATATTATAGTTAAATTTTTAGCAAAAAAAAAAAAAAAAAAAAAAAAAAAAATCGCTAGAAAAACAATAATTAAAGGCACTTAGCTGAGAGCATCAGCTGACAGGTCTAATTTTCAGAGCAGAAAATGAGATCTGAGGTAATGGGGAGAAGGGCATTGTGGGTAGAGCCTTAGCTCGAGAGTTTTTGGCTGGCACGAGCTATATAACGGCCGAGTCTGTCAAGAATGAATGAAGACTGACAAAGTACAGTTTTGTACCTACCATAAATGTAGATGTTCGAAGATCCACATTGCTGCAGTCCTGACACTTGGGTAGTCCGCTGTCCCAGTCGGCCCGAATACCAAAGTATAAGGCTGACGTCGGTCAAGGCGCATTAGTCTGACGTCAGGACGTCAGGGTACAAATGCGCATGACCGACGTCATTTCCTCAGTCTTTTCTTGCCCCAGATGTCAGAAGACCCTAAAAAGATAAGGCCAAACCAAAAAAACAACACACCAAACACCCTGTACCAAATATATGTACAATATATACAAAGTCAGACAGGTACAATCCTACCCACACAACCACCCCTAAACACAGAGGGAAGGAGGGAGGTGGACTGCAGCAATCTGGATCTACTAACATCTACATTTATGGTAGGTACAAAACTGTACTATGTTCTTCATCTCACATTGCTGCAGTCCTGACACTTGGGTAGAATCCCAAAGCAGAGGTAAGGGAGGATGGCAAATCACAAAGAAGCAGGAGCTGACAACATGCCCTGTAAAATAGCAGTGGCAAAACCAGCCCTAGATTTAGAGTAGAGAGGAAGGTGGTAATGCTTAGAGAAGGTATGCACTGAACACCAAGTAGCTGCCTCCAAAATATCCTTAGTTGCCACCCCTTAGAAATGCTGTTGAAGTGGCAGTAGCCCTAGTGGAATGAGGCCTAATCCCAGCTGGAATCTCCTTGCCATGATGGGAGTAACAGAAAGTAATGCAAAACCCAATCCACTTAGAAATAGTTTGTTTTGACACAGGCTTACCCTGAGAACTCAAAGCAAAAGAAACAAACAACTGCTGAGACTGCCTAAAATCCTTAGTCCTGCTTAAATAATAACGTAATTGCCTGTGTACATCTAAAGTGTGCAAAATCTTTCTCCCCTTATTTTGGGGATTTGCATAAAAGGTAGGTAAATGAATAGTTTGGTTTAAAGCTACACTAGAAACCACTTTAGGCATAAAGGAAGGATTAGTACGTAAAGATACCCTATCCTTATGAAAAATCAGGAAAGGCTCAACTGCCATAAGGGCCTGCAATTCAGACACCCTTCTTGCAGAGGTAATGGCTAACAAAAAAGCAGTCTTCCATGACAAATATTTCAATTCAGCAGTAGCTGCAGGCTCAAAAGGTTGTAGAGTGAGTTTCTCCAACACAAAATTGAGGTCCCAAGCAGGAGTAGGAGCTCTACGTGGGGGTCTTATATTCTCTGCCCCTCTAAGAAATTGCTTGAACAAAGGATGAGAAAACAATGGTGGGTCACAATCATAGTGAGCTGAAATTGCTGCAGCATGAATCTTAATGGAAGAGAAAGACAAACCTTTGTCCAATAACTCAGCAAGATATTGAAGAGCCACACTCAAATTTGGCTCAGAAACATCCAAATCCTTTGCTGCACACCAAAATAAAAATCTCTTCCATTTTCCTGCGTACACTTTCCTTGTACTAGGTCTTCTGGCTTCCATAATCACATTCAAAACTTGTTGAGGAAGCTGAGACCTGCTATGGTTCAAAACAGAATATGCCAGGCTGTTAGATGAAGAGAGTGAAGCTTGACATTGAGTAGATGCCCGTCCTTCTGAGACAATAGGTGTGGAATCAAAGGTAAGGGCCATGGAGGCTTCCTTACCAGACTCCTCAGTAATGGGTACCAGTGCTGCCGAGGCCAATCTGGAGCTATTAAAATCATCCTTGGCTTGTCTTGTCTGACCTTTAGGAGTACCTTTGGGAGGAGAGGCAGAGGTGGAAAGGCATACACATGAAGATTTTTCCAACTGAAAGAAAGAGCATCCACTTTCCAGGCTGTGTGATGAAACCTTTTTGTGCAAAACTTTGGCAGCTGGTGGTTTAGTGGAGAAGTGAACAGATCTATGGAGTTCCCCAGGACACTGTCAATGTCTGAAATACATGAAGATCCAGTTTCCACTCGTGGGGATCCATGATTTGCCTGCTTAACACATCTGCTAAGGAGTTCTGTGCTCCTGGCAGAAACCTTGCTTGAAGATTCAGTTGCAAGCTTAACGCAGTCTCCCACAAAATCATTGCTTGCCTGCATAGAGGATAAGAATGTGTTCCCCCTTGTTTGTTGATGTACCACATGACAGTTGTGTTGTCTGTTAGAATCAACACCTGCCCTGGAAGAAGTAAATCCTTGAAAGCCAGTAATGCAAACTGGACTGCTAACATCTCCTTCATGTTGATATGTAGATGCTGCAGTCTGGCAGGCCACTTGTCTTGTATCCACTTTCCATTCAGATGAGCTCCCAAGCTGTGTCTGAGGCATCTGTCGTTAGAATCTGACTCCTCTGGCCGGGTCACAGAGAGTCCCTTGTTTAGGTGACATTCCTGAGCCCACCACAGAAATTCCTTTTGAATGCAAGGTATTATTTGAATGACAGTGTCCAAATCCTGGCAGTGCTGTGTCCATACATTTTGAGATACCATTGTAGCTTCCTCATATGCAGTTTGGCATTGCGAAGTACCAGAATACAAGATGCCATGAACCCTAAGGCTTGAAGGACTGTCCTTGCAGTCAGCCCGGACTGATGAGATAGTTGATGGAAGTAAAGAGAAAGATTCTTTTGTTTGTCCGGGGTTAAAAGGCCATCTGGGTTGCTGTATTCAGTCTCACACCCAGAAAGCACATGTCTTGAGAGGGTACTAGACTGGACTTTATTTCGCTCACAGAATACCCCAGGCATCTTAGCACTGCTATCACATATTCCAAATGCTGAAGAAGCACGTCCCTTCCTTGAGCCAGAAGCAGGCAATCGTCCAAATAAGGATAGATTTGTATTCCTTTTAGCCTGAAGAAAGCTATCACTGGAGCCAGAACCTTTGTGAATACTCTGGGCAGTAGATAAGCCAAAGGGCAATGCAGAGAACTGATCATGAGAATTCCCAGCTCGAAAACGCAGATACTTCCTGCAAATTAGTCTGATAGGAACATGAAGGTAAGCTTCCTTGAGATCCAAAGTTACCATCCAGTGATCTTTGCCCAGCAGAGGTAAAAGCTGTTGTAACGTCAACATTTTGAACTTGGGAATGTCCAGATAAGTGTTGAGGATAGACAGATCCAAAATTGGTCTCCACGTGTTCCCCTTTTGGTACTAGGAACAGGCGAGAATAAAATCCTAGGCCCCTTTCTGGCACAGGAACCGCTGAATGGCCCCTATTTGGAGCAACAGAGAAATTTGCCTGTGAGCCTCTTTCCTTTGTTGAGGAGGAATGTCTGGCATGCCTTTGAAAGGAGGCAAGGTATGGAAATAAAACCTGTAACCATGGTGAATGATATCCAATACCCATCTGTCTTGGGTAATTAAACTCCAGTTTTCTTTGAAAAGTGCCAACCTTCCTCCCAAAGGTGCTGCCAGACGAGAAGATTCTGGCAGCTGAAAAGGCAGGTCATTGGGTCTGTTTACGAAAGGACTGACCCCTGCCCTCACCAGAAGACTGAGCAGGTGAACTCCCTGTTCTAGGCCTAAAAGAACCTTGAGCTCTGCCCCTACCACGTCTAGACCTACCCCTAGACTGGGAATCATAAGCAGGATATGTCCACCCCTTGGTAGGCCAATTTCTACTAAACTTCGGAGGCTGAACCTGCAAAAAATCTTTAACAGTCTGCATAGACTTAGCCTTGTCTTCCATTTTCTTTACAACTGCTTCCACAGGCGAACCAAACAACACATCAGATTGTAAAGGAGCATCTAAAATCCTTGTCTTCACATGCTCAGCTAAATTCTGATCCCTCAGCCAGGCGTGCCTGCGAAGAACCGAACCAGTGGCAGCCACCCTCGAAGAGGCCTGCACAGCATCAAAACCACATTGCAAAGAATGCTTACCCACCTGTTCAGAAACATGAACTAAATCCTGCAACTCTTTACACTCAATACCTTCCGCCAAAGCATCTACCTTAGACTTTAATTGTGAAAGGAGATAATTTTGGTATTTCAACATGTGAAACTGGCAATTCAAAGCTCTCATGGCCAAAGTGGAAGAAGTATACACTTTCTTTCCCCATCTATCCAAAGCCCTCGCCTCTTTATCAGGAGGAACAGGATTTTTAACAACAGAAGCCTTAACACCTTTAGGCCCCTGAGAAACAGTTTCTGGGTCTGCCCTAGGACTCTTAAAAAGATACTTATGAGCTTCAGGCACCCTATAATATCTATCCGGTTTAACTGGAGCAGGAGGCAAAGAATCAGGGTTCAGAGAAGCCTCTGCAAAAACATCCTCCACCACATCTAGAACAGGAGGTATAGCTAAAGGCCTATGCTGGGGTAGAAACAAATTCCCTAAGCCTTTTCCTGGAATCAGAGAAATCCTGACCTTCCCATTTAAAATGCTCCCTCATGGAATGAAGAGTCTCTGAAAATGAAAAATCCTCAGGAGGAGAAGCAGAAGGAGTAGAATCATCTATATCAGAATCAGAGTAAGGAATACTCCTGCAAGTCTTCAGCCGAAGACTCAGAAGCATCCGAACACTGCTCAAAACTCCCAAGCTCAGGTTCCACCCTAGGCCTCTTATCAGGAGGGCATAGAACCTCTAATCATTGTAATCAAATCTTCTGCCATCTTAAGCATATGCTTCTTAGGTACAGACCCTGAAGAACTAGGGGTAACACCTGAAACAAAACCTGGCCTGCCCCTGGGAGAAGCCTTGGAAACAGCAGGGAGGGCCTAACCACCTTAGGAAGGGAGGGAAGAACAGCTACCTGAGAAGCCCCTTCCGCCTGGCCTACCTCCTGAGAGGTCACATCTTGCAGTAATAAAGTCTCTCCCTGGGATTCCAAAGAAATTTCTGGCTGAACCTCTGGCTCCACCGAGCCCTCTAAAGAACCGACGTCCAGTGGACGGTTCTTCCAGCCTAGGCTTTGCTGTTTTGTCCTTGCGCTTTTTTTGGCCGCGCCGGAGCATCCGACGGCATTTTATAATTACACCGCTTCCCAAAAACGAACCTGGCACAATCTAATCTTCTCTTTATAGTGCGTTTGTTAAATCTAGCACAAGAGCGACAGCCAACAACGTCGTGCTCAGGCCCTAAGCAAGGTATACACAAGGTATGGTAATCCCTATGAGGTATCTGTTTCCCACAAGAAATACAGTTATTCACTTTTTCTGACATCCGGTAAAATACTGAGGCAAGAAAAAACCAAAATATTCCCCAACGGGGTACTTAGCCAACTTGGATTCGGTCTGAAACTCCGACTTCGGAAAATCTCAGAACGCCAACCTGCACTTGCAAAACTGCTTCTGCATCGGACCATGCGGCAAAAAAGACTGAGGAAATGACGTCGGTCATGCGCATTTGTACCCTGACGTCAGACTAATGCGCCTTGACCGACGTCAGCCTTATACTTTGGTATTCGGGCCGACTGGGACAGCGGACTACCCAAGTGTCAGGACTGCAGCAATGTGAGATGAAGAACATCAACAGACTGAGCTTTTTGGGAGGAAGGGAGAGGAATTCCCTTTTTCTGATAAATAAAGGAAACGCACTGAGTCAAGCAATGTGACAGCGTGACAATTGGACACTCATTTTTCTAATTTAGCAGTGGAGAAGGATACCAATAACTGATCAGATTTTATAAAGGGTTTTGTCCGATGCAGGTAAAATGCAACTGAGGATGAACGTCCAGTAAATGCAGAGTATATTCACCCTTGTTTGAGACACTTGGGAAGAACAGTAGAATAATTACGGACTGATAAATGGATGATTCAGAAGCCACCTTGGGGAGAAAAGAGGGATTGGTTCTCAGAGACACTTTGTCCTCATGGAAAAAATAGCTATGGGGATTTTGAGGATAAAGCATGTAAGCTCAGAAATTCTTCTGGCAGAAGTGACAGCTACCAGAGATAAAATATTCCAGGAAAAGAACTTCAAATTAACTTTTCCAACAGGTGTGAAGGGTGGGCCAGTCACAGCCTGAAAAACAATGGTAATATCCCATGGAGGAAATGACTTCCAACAGAAGGTCAAAGTAGAAATGTACCTCAAATGAAGACCTTGAACAATGTAAGGGAAGCTATGGGGGTGTGATTTTTTTCCTTATGTGGAAGGAATAAGTTGCAGTTAACTGTACTTTTAATAATGGACTAGCTGGCAACACCTAGAAAGAGATGGCATGGAAGTCCAAGATAGATGGAAGTGGGGCTGAAAAATGATCAATATTTTTCTGCAAGGCCCAATTAGAAAGCATTTTCCATTTACTTTTATAAACCTTCCTAGTGGAAGACTTCTGAGAGGAAGACAATACGTCGACAACTGGGGATGACAACCTGGACTGCCAAATCTTCATTGGAACTGGAGAAACCATGCCGCCAATTTGAGGGACTGAATGTTCGAGTGAAGCAGCCCCAATAAGTGAGAAAGTAAATCTGGATCTGAGCCCAGCACCCAAGGCGGGTGAATTAGATGAGGCCAAAGGAAGTAAAACCACACTTGTTGATGCCAATAAGGGGCTATGAAGATTATCATGACCTTCATTTCTGATGCTTTCTGTAAGACTTTTGGAATCAGTGGCATTGAGAGAAAGGCATAAATTAACCTGGTGGCCAAGGGTGCATTAGTGCATCCTGTGGTGACTGCCCCTCACTGGGAATTACAGCAAAGAATTTATTGCATTTTGTGTTATGGGAATAGGTAAAGACATTTCAACAAGTTTGGCCAAATGGCTGAAAATCCGCTCCTTTACTAAAGTATTGAGGGATGACTTGTGAAGCAGTATAGATCTACTCAACTTGTCTGCCAGTATGTCGGATTTTCCCAGGATATGTGTTGCAGTTAGAAAGCAGCGAGAGGATACTGCCCATTGCCACACACTCATGGCCTCTCGACACAATGGATAAGATCTGGCTCCTCCCATTTTGTTGATGCAACAAATGACTGCCATAATGTCTGTCTCAATGGAAATCACACCTAAGGGGGGAAGAGCCTGAAAGGCCTGTAATGCAAGGAGAAACTACTCTCATCTCCAATACATTGATGTGAAGACTGTCCTCTGTGACCATGTGCCTTGGACTGTCTCTCCCAAATGCACCCCTCACCCAGCTGGGACACGTCCATGGTCACTGTGACTTGTGGGAAAGGAAGAATGAAATTACATCCCTGTGTAACGTGTGGATAGTCTAGTCACCAGTGGATGTGTACTCTGCAAATGTTTGTTAGGCTCACCACAATGAAAAATGTTTGCTTTCTGACTGACCACTTAACTGCCAGGGGCCACTGAAGAAAATGGATGTAGAATCTGAACAATGGTACTAACGTGAATAAAGTGGCCAAGGAGCCCAAGTGGAGAAGGAGTCTCACAGGTGGCTTCTGGTAGGACAGAAGTTCTAGGGCTTGTTGGTGAAGAGATGAAATTCTTGAAGTGGGAAGCTTCACTATCACATATCTTATGTCCAAAGTTGGTGTGATGAACCTCCGAGATTGAATCGGTTGTAACCTGGACTTTAAATTCACTGTTATTCCCAAGTCAGTGCAGAACTGGAGCAGAGAGTCCTTGGTTTGAATTAGTAGATTCCTGGTAGGCACTTGATAAATATCTGAGGGGGTCATGGTGAGTCCAAAGGGCAATAAACATCTGGGGGGGGCATCCAAAGGGCAATGTTTTGAGTTTGAAAGGACTGGCTCACAGGCAGAAGTGAACATACTTCCTGAAGCATCTGTCCATCTTTACATAGCACACATCCTGAAGACTTATCAAGCATATTCAGTCATCTTTCCTCAGCAAGGAAAGAATGGATTAAACCTTGACTATCTGGAGTTTTGTTTTACAAACTTGATTGACATGGATCCAATATTGCCCTTAGGTCCCTGTTTTTTTTTTTTTTGGCACTAAACAGAATCTTGAGGAAATTCCGGATCCTCTCTGGTATGGAGGGACTCCTTGGATGACTTGATTTCTTAGAAACGTCTATTTCTAAAGTGGCTACTTCCCTTTGTGAGGGTGGAACATCAAACAATCTATTCTGAGGTGATGGGGAAGTATGAAAAGGTATGACACAGCCTCTGGTTACAATCCTCTGCATATATTTCTCTTGAGTGACAAGTGTCTAGGTTGTTAGATTCATAGATAAGCATCCCTCCCAAACTGCTTCCAGGATACAACAGTTGGGCAAGCATTGAAGACCACTGGAAAAGCTTCTCTGACAAAGAACCCCTGAAGCCTTGGTTTTGGTGACCACCTCTATCTCTTGGGCGACACCCATTATGAGAGTGTCTCCCTCTGCCAGGGGGAGCTCTTTCAACAGAAGTGTTCCATGAAAACCCTTAGGATTTCTGAAACCAAATTCTCTTACCTCACTATTGATTTCTGGAGAACGTCCACTGAGGACTATAGCATTTGATCCATATGACAGAAAGGGATCTGCCATCCCTCTCACTTCTTGAAGTAGTCTTTGAGTTTAGGACCAAACAAGGCTGATCCAGCTTAAAGGGCACTGATGGACAACGTTCTAAAATGTTCTGCAAAATTGCAAAGCCGCATCCAGGTGTGCAACCTGATGGAAATGCCTGGACCAGCTACTCTAGATGCACCCTCTGTAGCATTAGCAATAAGGTGCACAGAAGCAATGGAAAGAGACTGGAGGGTAGCCAAATGTGAATCAATAGCTCTCTTTTGATCTACAGAAAAGGTTTACCACCCAAGAAGTAGATGGGCCACAACTGAAGGCTTTGAGGAAAGTACAGTTTTGTACCTACCATAAATGTAGATGTCCGATAGGTATGCATCTGCAGTCATAACATATGGGTTGTCCTGCCTCAGGCAGCCCTTTGGTCGGCCGGATTCCAAAGTCTGGGTCTGGCCTCGGCTGATGTCGCACTTTCCCCCGGCGTCAGAGCTTCTGTATATAAAGGCATCAGGCCACCATTGTCCTCAGTGTTTCTTGCCCCAGATGCCAGGTGCCCTCTAGGAAGGCTAAATTTGGATAAATGTTGAATGTTCCAAACAGTAGCAAAATATATATATATACATATATACAAACAAACAAATACACCATAATAGATTCCCCCAGCTAGCTGAAAGAGGGTAAGCACCCTAGAATACCACAGAGGGGAAGGAGGGTGGTTTCTGACTGCAGATGCATACCTATCGGACATCTACATTTATGGTAGGTACAAACTGTACTATGTCCTTCAAGGATGCATCTGCAGTCATAACATATGGGTAGAATACCATAGCCAAACTGGGGAGGAGGTACTAAGATAAGGATGGTGTAGTTAAGATCCCCTGTAAAACTGCAGTTGCAAAGCCTGCTCGGATCTGGAGTATAAAGGTAGATTGTAATGCTTGGCAAATGTATGCACGGAGCTCCAAGTAGCAGCTTCTAAAATGTCCTTGGTAGCCACCCCGTAGGAAAGCTGTAGTGGTGGCTGTGGCCCTTGTGGAATGAGGCCTGATATTTTCAGGAGCTGTCTTTCCATCAAAAGAGTAGCAAAAGCGAATGCAATTTCCTATCCATTTTGAAATTGTCTGTTTGGAAATTGCTTTTCCTTGCACCCCAGTTGCATATGCTACAAAAAGTTGGTCAGTTTTTCTGCTGGTTTTAGTTCTGTCCAGATAGTAGCGTAGTTGTTTGTGTACATCCAAGGTGTGCAAAAGTTTTTCTCCTTTGTTCTGTGGGTTAGGGAAGAACGTAGGCAAATGAATAGCTTGGTTCAAGGATACCCTGGATACCACCTTTGGCATGAAAGTAGGATTGGTTCTCAGAGACACTCTATCCTGGTGAAAAATAAGGAAAGGCTGCACTGCCATTAATGCCTGTAACTCGGATACTCTTCTTGCTGAAGTAATTGCCAGAAGGAAAGCAGTTTTCCAAGATAAAACTGTAAGTCTGCTGATGCTGCTGGTTCAAAAGGAGGTAGTGTCAATTTTTCCAGCACAAAATTGAGATCCCATGCAGGCAGAGGGGTCTCCTTGGAGGTTTAACATTTTGATCCCTCTCAAAAATTGTCTGAGAAGAGGGTGAGAGAAGATAGGAGGATCCATATTGTATTCTGCTGAAATTGCTGAAGCATGAATCTTAATTCAAGCAATGTGACAGCGTGACAATTGGACACTCATTTTTCTAATTTAGCAGTGGAGAAGGATACCAATAACTGATCAGATTTTATAAAGGGTTTTGTCCGATGCAGGTAAAATGCAACTGACGATGAACGTCCAGTAAATGCAGAGTATATTCACCCTTGTTTGAGACACTTGGGATGAACAGTAGAATAATTACGGACTGATAAATGGATGATTCAGAAGCCACCTTGGGGAGAAAAGAGGGATTGGTTCTCAGAGACACTTTGTCCTCATGGAAAAAATAGCTATGAGGATTTTGAGGATAAAGCATGTAAGCTCAGAAATTCTTCTGGCAGAAGTGATAGCTATCAGAGATAAAATATTCCAGGAAAAGAACTTCAAATTAACTTTTCCAACAGGTGTGAAGGGTGGGCCAGTCACAGCCTGCAAAACAATGGTAATATCCCATGGAGGAAATGACTTCCAACAGAAGGTCAAAGTAGAAATGTACCTCAAATGAAGACCTTGAACAATGTAAGGGAAGCTATGGGGGTGTGATTTTTTTCCTTATGTGGAAGGAATAAGTTGCAGTTAACTGTACTTTTAATAATGGACTAACTGGCAACACCTAGAAAGAGATGGCATGGAAGTCCAAGATAGATGGAAGTGGGGCTGAAAAAGGATCAATATTTTTCTGCAAGGCCCAATTAGAAAGCATTTTCCATTTACTTTTATAAACCTTCCTAGTGGAAGACTTCTGAGAGGAAGACAATATGTCGACAACTGGGGATGACAACCTGGACTGCCAAATCTTCATTGGAACTGGAGAAACCATGCCGCCAATTTGAGGGACTGAATGTTCGAGTGAAGCAGCCCCAATAAGTGAGAAAGTAAATCTGGATCTGAGCCCAGCACCCAATGCGGGTGAATTAGATGAGGCCAAAGGAAGTAAAACCACACTTGTTGAAGCCAATAAGGGGCTATGAAGATTATCATGACCTTCATTTCTGATGCTTTCTGTAAGACTTTTGGAATCAGTGGCATTGAGAGAAAGGCATAAATTAACCTGGTGGCCAAGGGTGCATTAGTGCATCCTGTGGTGACTGCCCCTCACTGGGAATTACAGCAAAGAATTTATTGCATTTTGTGTTATGGGAATAGGTAAAGACATTTCAACAAGTTTGGCCAAATGGCTGAAAATCCACTCCTTTACTAAAGTATTGAGGGATGACTTGTGAAGCAGTATAGATCTACTCAACTTGTCTGCCAGTATGTCGGATTTTCCCAGGATATGTGTTGCAGTTAGAAAGCAGCGAGAGGATACTGCCCATTGCCACACTCTCATGGCCTCTTGACACAATGGATAAGATCTGGCTCCTCCCATTTTGTTGATGCAACAAATGACTGCCATAATGTCTGTCTCAATGGAAATCACACCTAAGGGGGGAAGAGCCTGAAAGGCCTGTAATGCAAGGAGAAACTACTCTCATCTCCAATACATTGATGTGAAGACTGTCCTCTGTGACCATGTGCCTTGGACTGTCTCTCCCAAATGCACCCCTCACCCAGCTGGGACACGTCCATGGTCACTGTGACTTGTGGGAAAGGAAGAATGAAATTACATCCCTGTGTAACGTGTGGATAGTCTAGTCACCAGTGGATGTGTACTCTGCAAATGTTTGTTAGGCTCACCACAATGTAAAATGTTTGCTTTCTGACTGACCACTTAACTGCCAGGGGCCACTGAAGAAAATGGATGTAGAATCTGAACAGTGGTACTAACGTGAATAAAGTGGCCAAGGAGCCCAAGTGGAGAAGGAGTCTCACAGGTGGCTTCTGGTAGGACAGAAGTTCTAGGGCTTGTTGGTGAAGAGATGAAATTCTTGAAGTGGGAGGCTTCACTATCACATATCTTATGTCCAAAGTTGGTGTGATGAACCTCCGAGATTGAATCGGTTGTAACCTGGACTTTAAATTCACTGTTATTCCCAAGTCAGTGCAGAACTGGAGCAGAGAGTCCTTGGTTTGAATTAGTAGATTCCTGGTAGGCACTTGATAAATATCTGAGGGGGTCATGGTGAGTCCAAAGGGCAATAAACATCTGGGGGGGGGGCATCCAAAGGGCAATGTTTTGAGTTTGAAAGGACTGGCTCACAGGCAGAAGTGAACATACTTCCTGAAGCATCTGTCCATCTTTACATAGCACACATCCTGAAGACTTATCAAGCATATTCAGTCATCTTTCCTCAGCAAGGAAAGAATGGATTAAACCTCGACTATCTGGAGTTTTGTTTTACAAACTTGATTGACATGGATCCAATATTGCCCTTAGGTCCCTGTTTTTTTTTTTTTTTTTGGCACTAAACAGAATCTTGAGGAAATTCCGGATCCTCTCTGGTATGGAGGGACTCCTTGGATGACTTGATTTCTTAGAAACGTCTATTTCTAAAGTGGCTACTTCCCTTAGTGAGGGTGGAACATCAAAAAATCTATTCTGAGGTGATGGGGAAGTATGAAAAGGTATGACACAGCCTCTGGTTACAATCCTCTGCACATATTTCTCTTGAGTGACAAGTGTCTAGGTTGTTAGATTCATAGATAAGCATCCCTCCCAAACTGCTTCCAGGATACAACAGTTGGGCAAGCATTGAAGACCACTGGAAAAGCTTCTCTGACAAAGAACCCCTGAAGCCTTGGTTTTGGTGACCACCTCTATCTCTTGGGCGACACCCATTATGAGAGTGTCTCCCTCTGCCAGGGGGAGCTCTTTCAACAGAAGTGTTCCATGAAAACCCTTAGGATTTCTGAAACCAAATTCTCTTACCTCACTATTGATTTCTGGAGAACGTTCACTGAGGAATATAGCATTTGATCCATATGACAGAAAGGGATCTGCCATCCCTCTCACTTCTTGAAGTAGTCTTTGAGTTTAGGACCAAACAAGGCTGATCCAGCTTAAGGGGCACTGATGGACAACGTTCTAAAATGTTCTGCAAAATTGCAAAGCCGCATCCAGGTGTGCAACCTGATGGAAATGCCTGGACCAGCTACTCTAGATGCACCCTCTGTAGCATTAGCAATAAGGTGCACAGAAGCAATGGAAAGAGACTGGAGGGTAGCCAAATGTGAATCAATAGCTCTCTTTTGATCTACAGAAAAGGTTTACCACCCAAGAAGTAGATGGGCCACAACTGAAGGCTTTGAGGAAAGTACAGTTTTGTACCTACCATAAATGTAGATGTCCGATAGGTATGCATCTGCAGTCATAACATATGGGTTGTCCTGCCTCAGGCAGCCCTTTGGTCGGCCGGATTCCAAAGTCTGGGTCTGGCCTCGGCTGATGTCGCACTTTCCCCGACGTCAGAGCTTCTGGGGTATAAAGGCATCAGCTGACACCATTGTCCTCAGTGTTTCTTGCCCCAGATGCCAGGTGCCCTCTAGGAAGGCTAAATTTGGATAAATGTTGAATGTTCCAAACAGTAGCAAAATATATATATATATATACATATATACAAACAAACAAATACACCATAATAGATTCCCCCAGCTAGCTGAAAGAGGGGTAAGCACCCTAGGAATACCACAGAGGGGAAGGAGGGTGGGTAATTCTGACTGCAGATGCATACCTATCGGACATCTACATTTATGGCAGGTACAAAACTGTACTATGTCCTTCAAGGATGCATCTGCAGTCATAACATATGGGTAGAATACCATAGCCAAACTGGGGGAGGAGGTACTAAGATAAGGATGGTGTAGTTAAGATCCCCTGTAAAACTGCAGTTGCAAAGCCTGCTCGGGATCTGGAGTATAAAGGTAGATTGTAATGCTTGGCAAATGTATGCACGGAGCTCCAAGTAGCAGCTTCTAAAATGTCCTTGGTAGCCACCCTCGTAGGAAAGCTGTAGTGGTGGCTGTGGCCCTTGTGGAATGAGGCCTGATATTTTCAGGAGCTGTCTTTCCATGAAAAGAGTAGCAAAAGTGAATGCAATTTCCTATCCATTTTGAAATTGTCTGTTTGGAAATTGCTTTTCCTTGCACCCCAGTTGCATATGCTACAAAAAGTTGGTCAGTTTTTCTGCTGGTTTTAGTTCTGTCCAGATAGTAGCGTAGTTGTTTGTGTACATCCAAGGTGTGCAAAAGTTTTTCTCCTTTGTTCTGTGGGTTAGGGAAGAACGTAGGCAAATGAATAGCTTGGTTCAAGGATACCCTGGATACCACCTTTGGCATGAAAGTAGGATTGGTTCTCAGAGACACTCTATCCTGGTGAAAAATAAGGAAAGGCTGCACTGCCATTAATGCCTGTAACTCGGATACTCTTCTTGCTGAAGTGATTGCCAGAAGGAAAGCAGTTTTCCAAGATAAAAACTGTAAGTCTGCTGATGCTGCTGGTTCAAAAGGAGGTAGTGTCAATTTTTCCAGCACAAAATTGAGATCCCATGCAGGCAGAGGGGTCTCCTTGGAGGTTTAACATTTTTGATCCCTCTCAAAAATTGTCTGAGAAGAGGGTGAGAGAAGATAGGAGGATCCATATTGTATTCTGCTGAAATTGCTGAAGCATGAATCTTAATGGAAGAGTAGGGCAGGCCATTGTGGAACAATTCTGCTAAGTATTCTAGGATGTGTGCTAGGTTTGCCACTGTGACATCTGTGCCCTTTGATGTGCTCCAAATGAGGAATCTCTTCCATTTAGCTGAGTATGTCTTCCTTGTGGAGGGTCTGCGAGCCTCCAGGATAATGTCCTTGACCCTCTAAGATAAGACAGTTTGGTTTGGTTTTAAGCAATTTTCCAGGCAGTTAGTTGCAGTGTTTTCAAGTTTGGATGCAGGGTCTTGAAATTGTTCTGCGTTAGAAGAGGAGGCCATAGGGGAAGAGGCCATGAGTTCGCCTGAGACATGCTTCTCAGTAGCGGATACCAGTGCTGTCTTGGCCAGTCCGGAGCTATTAGTATCACCTTTGGCTGTTCCTCCCTGATCTTCAGTAAAACCTTGTACATCAATGGGAGAGGTGGAAATGCATACACTGTTAGGGCATTCCAGCTGAAAGAGAGAGAGTCCATCCTCCAGGCTTGTGGGTGGTATGTCCTTGAGCAGAATTTCTTCAGTTGGTTGAGTGGGGAGGCGAACAGATCTATCTCTGGCATTCCCCATTTCTTTGTTATGAGTTTGAAGATGACTGGATGCAGCATCCATTCGTGAGCATCCGTGGTAGTTCTGCTTAAGCTGTCTGCTAGTGAATTCCCTTTTCCTGGTACGAATTTGGCCTGCAGCTGGATATTGAGATTCAGGCCTAGGTTCCACAGATCCACTGCCATCCGGCATAGAGGGTAGGAATGCGTGCCTCCCTGTTTATGTACCACATGACCGTGGTGTTGTCTGTCCTTATCAGCAGATGTCCTTGCTGGAGGAATGGTTTGAATGCCTCGATTGCATGCTTCACTGCCAGCATCTCCTTTTGGTTTATGTGCAAGTTTAGCTGGCCTTGAGACCATAGGCCTTGGATACATTTGTCCTCCATGTGTGCACCCCATCCTAGGTCTGAGGCATCCATGGTGATGGTCTGCCTTGGTTTTGGTTTGTTGAAAGGCAACCCTCTGTTGGACTGGCAGGCCTGAGCCCACCACAGGAATTCCTTTTGAATGCATGGAATGATTGGTATCATGGTTTCTAGACTGTGCCTGTGTTGAGACCATACATTCCTTAGGTACCATTGTAATTTCCTCATATGCAGCCTGGCATGCGGGATCAAGATTATGCAGGATGCCATGTAACCCAGGGCCTGCAGGACTTTCCTTGCAGTAAGCTGAGCTTGTCTTGTCAAAGTCATGAAGTAATCTGGAAGTTGTTTTTGTTTTTCTTCTGTGAGAAAAGCCATCTGAGTTATTGTGTCCAGATCCGCACCCAAAAGGTTATCCTTTGGGATGGCACTAGTCTTGACTTTTGGATGTTGACTGTGTATCCCAAGGCCTGTAACAGGTGTATGACATAGGCCAAATCCTTTATCAATTTTGTCTTGTTGTCCGCTTGTATTAGGCAGTCGTCCAGGTATGGGTAGATTTGAATTCCCTGAAGTCTGCAATGTGCAATTACTGATGCCAGGCATTTCGTGAATACTCTGGGCAGTAGATAAGCCAAAGGGTAATGCTGAGAATTGATAATGCTCTGATCCTGCAAGAAATCTGAGGTGTCTTCTGCAATCTGGTCGGATAGGGACGTGCAGGTATGCCTCCTTGAGATCTAGAGTCACCAGCCAAGACTCCTTGCCCAACATGGGAAGAAGTTGCTGTAGGGTCAGCATTTTGAATTTTGGCACAATGAGATATGTGTTCAGTGTGGACAAGTCGAGAATAGGCCTCCATTGGTTTTCTTTTCTTGGTACAAGGAATAGTCTGGAGTAAAATCCTTGGCCTTGTTCCATAGATGGTACCCTTTCTATTGCTTTCATCTGAAGTAAATTGTTGATTTGTCTTAAAGCCTCTGGCTTCTGGTTTGGTGGAAGGTTTGGCATTCCGCTCCTTTTTGGTAAAGTGTGGAAGTGAAACCTGTATCCTTTGTCTATTGTTTGCAATGTCCATGTGTCCTTTGTAATACAATGCCAGTTTTTTGAGAATAAAGCCAGCTTTCCGCCCAAGGGAGCTTCCAGTTGTTCCCTGGTAGGCGGAATCAGAGTCAAGTCATTGTGTCTGTCCTGTGGTAGTGGTTGTAGTTGCAGCTGTGGCACTACTCCTCTGGTTGGCAAGCTGCCACTGACGGCCCCTGTAGGCACCCTTTGATTGACCTCTGCCTCTAGGGCGTCTATTCCTGCCCCTCTGTGCTCTGGAGGTGTCTGGAAAGGACCAATTCTTTGAAGGCCAGTTTCTGCTGAACCTCGGAGGTTGGACCTGCAGAAATTCCTTTACTGTTTGCACAGATTTTGCTTTTTCTTCCACTTTCTTTAGAATCTCCTGTGCAGAGGAGCCAAATAAACTTTGTTTCTCCATTGGAGCATCTAGGAATTTAGCCTTGACATGGTCTGGCAAGGATTGCTCTTTTAGCCAGGCATGCCTACGAATTACTGCCCCAGTCATAGCTGATCTAAATGAAGCCTCCAGTGCATCATAGCCACATTTTAAGAAATGATTACTGACCTGCTGAGAGTTGTGTACCAAATCCTGAAGGGATTTACGGTCTAAAGGTTCAGGGGAAGAAAGCTTTTTATTCAGCTGATCTAACAAATATTCTTGGTACTGTATCATATGGAATTGACAGTTTAATGCCCTGGCAGAAAGAGTAGCAGATGTATAAACCTTTTACCCCATCTCTCTAATGCTCTAGACTCTCTTTCAGAGGGTAGGGGATTTTTGGCAGTGGCAGCTGCAACAACCTTTGGGCCCTCAGAAATAGTTTCTGGGTCTGCAGCATGGGCTTTATACAGGTGGAAGTGAGAATCCGGGACCCTGTAATATCTGTCAGGTTTGGCAGGGGCGGGGGGAAGAGAATCAGGTGCAGAACTGACATCATTATACACATCATCAATTACAGTTAGCACTGGTGGTATGGCTAAGGGCCTATGCTGGGGCAAATGTAAAAATGTCCTTAATCTTTTTCTAGAATCAGAAAAATCCTGACCCTGCCATTGAAAGTGTTCCCTCATTGAGTGCAAAGTCTCCCCAAAGGAAAATTCTTCAGGAGGGGAGGCCGAAGGAATAGAGTCTTCTGCATCTGAATCCTCATAAGGCGAATAGGCCCCTTCCTGATGGTCTGACAAATCAGATCCATCCGTGGAGTAATCAGAGGAGAGAGGTTCAGAGGGTTCAGTCCTAGGCCTTTTGTCAGGTGGAGGTTGGGAGGCCCTGTCTGGGTGAGGTTGGGAACCCTTAATTAAGGATATAAGGTCCTCAGCAAGACTGAGAATCTGAGAACTTGAGGAAGGCCTCTATGAAGTAGATTTGGCAGGTAAAGCTTTTGAAAGTTTGGCAGGTTTAGCCCTGGAGAAGGCCATAATAGACATAGAAGCTGGGGGCCTAGCTGCCCCACGTGCAGGTGTAGAAATGTCCAATGGAATGGTGTCGGACAATTCTTGAGCGCTAGCTTCGGTAGGGATTTCTGAAGCCGACTCAGCCGGGGCCTCTCTGGCCTCGGTTGTCGGAGGTATGGTTTCGGTCGTAAGAACAGAGGACTCTGTTTCAGCCTAAACCGAGACACTCGTGGTAGGCCTAACCGTGGTTTCAGCCGAAACCGCGGGCCGCGAGTGTCAGTCCTTTTCCCTGCGTTTTTTGGCCATATGCGTAGTCAGAGTCTCCGACGGCATTTTATATGCAAAAGCAGTTTCGAAAAATTCTTCTGCAAACTCCGACCGATGTCTAAGAGTCCGTCAGTTGAAGGAGGCACAGGCTAAACAAGCTGATACATCGTGGTCTGGGCCTAAGCAAGGAAGGCAGTAAGAATGGAAATCCTTATGAGGTATTTGTTTCCCACAAGTTAAACAATTATTTACTTTGTCTGACATCGGCTGAGGCAAGAAAGAGTCCCCAACGGGGTACTTAGCTTTTTTGAAGTCTTTGGTAGCTGAAATCTCTGGATCTGACCGACCGGCACTTGCGAACAGCTTCTGCTTCGGGCACCGCGTGGCAAGAAAGACTGAAGAAAATGGCATCGGCTGATGCCTTTATACCCCAGAAGCTCTGACGTCGGGGAAAGTGCGACATCAGCCGAGGCCAGACCCAGACTTTGGAATCCGGCCGACCGAAGGGCTGCCTGAGGCAGGACAACCCATATGTTATGACTGCAGATGCATCCTTGAAGGACATCAATGATTCCTCAGTTGAACAAAGGCTCTTGGGAAGACAAACCCCCTTTCTGCCTAAGAAGTTCAAGAATCTCTCTGAACAAGACATCTTCAAAGGGGGATCTAGGGGAACTCTCCCCTTCATTGAAATCAGTGTTAGTCGGAGATTCCTTGGAGGAATGTAAATGCCTCCTCTTACACTTATGTTTCAACTGAACCTCTGTCTTGTGAGATTCAGGAGAGGACTCAGAAACAGATTCAGACTCTCTTAGAAGAACAGGCTCAAAGCTTTCAGAATCAGGCTGTCCCAACAGGACAGAAAGAGCAGGCTTCGGACCCTTGGAAATCCTCTGGGGAATGGTCTAGATCTGGCTCCAAAAGTGCAGATCCTTCTCCCTAGGCTGAGAATGGACTCTTTCAAAAGCTCTGAATGCTGAACTTGAGATGGATCTGGGGTGTCCCACTACTGGAGCTGAAATTCTTGCGAGGGGCTCAAGCCTGGAAGCTGTCAGACTAGGATCCAAGGCTTATGCCAGAACCTAGCTTTCAAGTGCTGATGCTCCTAAGGGAAGGAAAGGCTCTGAAGACCTCAAATCTGATCCCAACCTATTGGAGCAGACACCTGCAGTCCGGCTTTTAGACTCAAAAGACTGACTGTGCCAGACCAGACTTTGTCAAAGAACTTACCAGAGAACGTAACTGAATCAAGGAGGAATGCAACCTCAGCTCCGATGCACACCTACCTTGGGCTAAGGATAGATCCAAAAGCTCCAATCAGAAGAAATGGATTGCAGAAGGAACAATTAAAGATCAAGGAGAAGAGAGAGTACTTCTGGACCCAACCGTGTTTGGCACAGGGAGTACCCCAACTGGAGTTGGGTCCAAAGAAAACATCTCATCTTCCTATCCATCTCATCTTCCGTGAGGCACCAAGAGGACCTAGCTGATCATAAGGAAGAAGCCAAGGAATAGTCCTGGATGGGTATCTTGGTCTATCCTGTAAAACAGGAGACTGGAACCTAGGGGGTTAACAAGCTCCAGTGAAAAGCTAGGTGGTGCAATGGATCCAATAATTATCAGATCTGAAAAATACTGCTGTCTCCAAAGGGTTAGAGATCACTGCTGGAGGAGCCACAGCCAGTGAGGGTGCTGGATCCAGAGATCTCTTCTTAGAAGTTTTTGACCTGTCTTTTTCGGTCTCCTTTTGTTTTTACTTGTTTTTTATCTGCCTTTCTGGAGGAGAAAGAAGGGGAGAAGTAGCAACTGCTGACTCCCCTAAGGCTGATGAATGCTTTTTTCCTGGGGTTGGCTGTAGAAGACCCTTCAAAGTAAAGTTTATTCCTCCTCTTTACCATGGCTCTTTTTCTGAAGCCTTCACAGATGAGCATGTCACCTCTAAATGAGAAGGAGTTAAACAATAAATTAGAAGTTATGTACTTACCATAACTTCGTATCTGTGTTCTCCAATTTCATTCTTCTCTTCCTCATGGTAGGGTCGTGGGATCCGACATCAGATCTGATTCAGCCAAATCACTAGATCATGATCAAAGCCTTGAGCTCCTCCCTCTCCCATAATCCCTCTCTTCTGCAACTACCTCTCAGATCGAGTTTGCTGCCTTTGAACGTTCTACCACATATACAAGGATAAGGCAGTCAGAACCTGGAGCTCAGACTAGGAAATTACAGTTGGTACACTTACCATAAATGTAGATGTTCAAGTGTATTCACTGCTGCAGTCATCACATTTGGGTTATCCCTGCCAGGGTAGCCCTCAGATGGCACAAATACCAGAGGCTTAGTATTTCTGTGTCGGTTGCTGTCGCTTCAGTACTGACGTCAGGTCATCAGTAGTATAAAGTAAGGCAGCCAAAGCCATTACTTCAGTTTTTTTTGCCATTATTTCAGTTTTTCTTGCCCTAACCTCTCAGGAGTCCCCCAAGTAGGAGGCAGGTTCTGGTGGAAGAACCCCACCAGTACAAAGTAAATACCAATAAATCCCTTGTAAGAAGAAGAGAAAAGAGGGGGATGGAGGGAGGGAGAGAAACCAGGACTGCAACAGTGAATACACACAAACATCTACATTTAAGTGTACACAACTGTACTATGTTCTTCGTGTTTCACTGTTGCAGTCATCACATTTGGGTTGATTCCCAAAGCTGAGGAAAGGGGTGGAGGCAGTCAAGGACACTAGGTGCTGGCTAGGATGCCCTGCAAGACTGCAGAGGCAAACCCTGCCCTGGCTTTGGAGAAGAGATGCAGGTGGTAGTGTTTGGTAAAAGTGTGAACATATGTCCAGATGGCAGCCTTCATGATCTCCCTGGTGGGGACGCCTCTGAGGAAAGCTGCAGAGGTGGAGGCTGCTCTGTTTGACCCCCTTGGGGGAGGCTTTCCATGCTGTTTGTAGCAGAAATGGATAGTGTGTGGTATCCATTTGGAAATGGTTTGTTTGGAGATGGCTTTGCCTTCTGCCCCAGTAGCAAAGCTAACCAGCAACTGCTCAGACTTTCTGAAGGATTTAGTCCTGTTGAGAGAATCTGAGCTGTCTGTGCACATCTAGAGAGTGCAGGATCCTTTCCCCCTTGTTCTGGGGATGAGGAAAAAAGGGTGGGAAAGTGAATGGATTGGTTGAGAGCCATACTGGACACCACCTCGGGCATGAAGGATGGGTTAGTCCTGAGGGATACCCTGTCAGCATGGAAGATGATGAAGGGTTCCACAGCCATGAGTGCTTGGCTGAAGTGATGGCTAGAAAGAAAGCCGTCTTCCAGGAGAGAAATGTTAGCTCTGCAGAGGAGGCTGGTTTGAAGGGGGGCAGGGTGAGCTTTTCCAACATAAAGTTAAGGTCTCAAGCTGGGGTTGGTGCTCTTCTGGGTGGCCTCAAGTTGCTAGCACCTCTTAGGAACTGTTTGATCAGAGGGTGTGAGAAAAGGGGCTGCTCAATGGGCAAATGAGCCGAGATGGCAGAGGCATGAATTTTAATAGAGGAAAACAAGAGGCCAGTGTGTAGCAGGTCAGCTAAGTAATCCAGGATAAGAGGGAGGGCTGTGCCGTATTGGCTCCCTTAGCCTGGAATCCAGGTGCAGAACCTTTTCCATTCATCTTCATAAGACTTTCTAGTACTAGGGCATCTGGCCTCACGTATAACATCTAGAACCTGTTTACTGAGATTGGCAGATTTATCGGGGTTCAGGGAATAAGCCAAACTGAGGGTCTGCAATTGGGGATGCATGAATTCCCCTTCCCTCTGGGTCAGGAGGTTTGGAATTTGAGGAAGATGCCAAGGTGGCAGTGGGGACAAGCTGCGCAGCAAGGGGTACCAGTTCTGGCGAGGCCAGTCTAGAGCTATAAGAATGGACCTTGGTTTTTCCTCCCTTATTTTGAGCAGCACCCTGGGGATGAGATGAAGTGGAGGAAAGGCATAGATTGACCCAGAGGAAGGACATGGCATCCACTTTCCAAGACATGTGGTGATGCTCCTTGGTGCAGAATTTGCTGGGCTGATGGTTGGTGTGGGAGACAGAGGTCGACCCTTGGGGTGCCCCATTTCTGAGATATTAGGGTGAAGGTTCTTCTGTTGAGCTGCCACTTGTGGGGGTCCAGAAGACTTCTGCTTAATTGGTCTGCCAGAGAGTTGAGAGAACATGGTAGAAATTGTGCTAACAGGTGGAGTTACATAGCAGAGGCTGTGTGCCAAAGGGTCATGGCCAGCCTGCATAGGGGGTAGGAGTGAGTTCCTCCCTTCTTGGTGATATACCACATCACAGTGGTGTTGTCTGTTTTGAAGAGGAGAGCCCCTGGGGAGAGAAGGGGCTTGAAAGCTATCAAGGCGTGCTGGATGGCCATCATCTGTTTTTGATTTGATGTGCAGAGGGATTTGCTGTGGGCTCCATTGGCCCTGTATGCACCTGCCATGCTCCATTGGCCCTGTATGCACCTGCCATCCAGGTGTGCACCCCAGGCATAGTCTGATGTGTTTGTGGTGATGGTCTGGGTGGCGTGGGGTGGAGAAATGTAGTCCCTTGTTGTGGTGGCATGCTGCTGCCCACCAAAAAATCTTTTTTCTGAGGCAAGAAAGTATAGGTATAAGAGTCTCCAGGTCTTGACAGTGTTGACACCAAAGGCTTTTTAGGTACCACTGAAGTTTCCTCATATGCAGTCTGGCATATGGAATGAGTAGTATGCAAGATGCCATGAGCCCCAGAGCTTGCAGGATTTTCCTTGTAGATAGCTGGGATCTGGTGGCTAGTTGAGAGAAGTAGGCTGTCAGGAAAATTTGCTTTTCTGGTGTAAGGGATGCCATCTGGGATGCTGTGTTCAGGCTTGCTCCCAGGATTATAATCGTTTGGATGGGCACCAGTTTGGACTTCTTTTTGTTGATAGTATACCCTAGGGAGGTTAAGAAGGGACTTTACAAAGGCCAGGTGCTTGAGCAGTGTTTCCTGGCTGTCTGCCTGAAATAGGCAGTCGTCTAAGTAGGGGTCTGGAAATTCCTTTGTCTGCAAAAGGCAATGGCCAGAGCCAGACATTTTGTGAAAACTCTGGGAGCAGTGGATAAGCCAAAGGGAAGCTCACAAAACTGAAAGTGTTGAGATCCTGCCCTGAAACAGAGATATTTTCTGCATGTTTCCCTGACAGGAATGTAGGCCTCCTTTAGATCTAGGGTGGCTAGCCAAGCATACTTGGAGTGCATGGGTAGCAGCTGCTGGAGGGTGAGCATTTTGAATTTTGGGATCACCAGGAAGGTGTTTGGAATGGATAGATTGAGGATGGGGCGCCAGGTGCCCTCTTTTCCAGGTACCAGGAAAAAGTCTGGAGTAGAAACCTTGGCCTTTCTGGTCTTCAGGAACGTGCTCTACTGCCCACATAGTGAGCAGGGAAAGGACTTATTTTTGCGCCTCTGCCCACTGGTTTGTTGGAAGATCTGGGAACCCTTTTGAGGTTGGAAGGGTGAGGAAAGAAAATTCTTATCCCTTGGACACTATATGTTGACAACCCAGCAGTCTTTGGTAATGGTGGCCCAGGTGTTTGTGTGAAAGGAGAGTTTTCCTCCTAGGGGTAAGTGAAGGTGGGCAGAGGGAGGGGTTGGGGTAGGTGAGTCATTGTGAGTTCTTACCATAAGGGGGTGGTTAAGAACGCCCTAGTTTTCAACTGGAGGTAGTCCACTGCTTAGATCTCTGTATTCCCTGTGGCTGTTGTTGGTGGAGTCTGGTTCCCCGGGGTCTGGCCTGGACTGGCTTAGTGGGAGCAGGAAAGGACCAGTGCTTGGTGGACAATGTCTGCAGAACCTGTAAGAAATCCTTAACTGTCTGCACATATTTTGCTTTTTCTTCCATCTTTTTAAAGACCTCTTCTGCCTTAGTGCAAAATAAGTTGTCTTTGTGCAAGGGGGCATCCATGAATTTAGATTTGACATGGTCTAGCAAGAGCTGTTCCTTAAGCCATGCATGCCTTCTAATGACAGATCCAGTGACTACTGCTCTGCAAGAAGCTTCTAGGACATCAAAACCACAGTGCAAGGTGTGTTTAGTTACTTGACTTGCAGAATGCATTAACTCTTGTAACAGGAAGAATTTTTTTTGAGGAGCTCCAGGGTATGCTGCTGAAATTTTAGCATATGGAACTGACAATTTAGTGCCCTGACAGCAAGGGTAGCTGAGGTGTATACTTTTTTACCCCATCTGTCTAGTCCTCGGGAATCCCTGTCTGAGGGGTGGGATTCTTAGCAGAGGTTGCTTTAATCCCTTTAGGCCCTTGAGAAATTACATTAGGGTCAGCAGTAGGATTTTTAAAAATAAATTTGTGAGAGTCAGGGACTCAGTATTACCTGTCTGGTTTTCTGGGTGCAGGAGTCGAGCTGGATTCCAGGAAAATATCTTCCACAAAAACCAGGACTAGGGGGATGGCCAAGGGTCTGTGGTGCTGAAGATCTAAGAATTCCCCGAGTCTCTTTTTAGACTGAGGGTAGTCCTGATTCTCCCATTGGAAATGGTCCCTTAAGGTAGGAAGGGTTTCCCCAAAGGAAAAATCCTCTGGGGGAGAGGCTGAAGGAACGGAATCTTCTGCATCAGAATCCTCATAAGTAGACAGGGGCTGCATGTCTTCATATTCAGATGCATCAGAGTAATCTGACTCTTCTTCAGACAAAACTACAGGTGACAGATCTCTTTTCCTTTTGGAGGGGGTAGCCTGGTTTCCCCTGATCAGCATGATAAGATCTTCTGCCATTTTAAGCATTTGGGTCTGAGGCAAGGAAGCAGGTGCCTGAGATTGGGTCATCTGTTTCTTGGGTGTGGTTCACACCCTGGGCCTAAGAAACTTGGTCGTTTTTGAAAGAACGGTAGATGTGAAAGACGTCGTTGGTTTCTGCTGAGAATCGGTAGTGTGAAGGACTTCCTCGGAAGCTGGTGCCTGCTCAGTGGCTCCAGACCAATTCAAGGAAGAGACGACCATAGGATCATTAGTTGAAGAAGAGTCATGCGGCATACCGGACTCTGAAAGGGTCTCGGTAGCGGCCTGTGAATCAACAGAAGTGGGCATCAGGGGCTGCGGAAGCACCTCACTGAGGACCGGAGAACTGGCGACTAGCTTAACGGGAACGTTGTCGGTAGGTTTGGACCTGTGCGGTCTATCTTTATCTTTACGCTTTTTCGGAAGATCGGCTGTCAGATGGCTTACCAAAGCCATATCAGAGTTCAAGGACTGTAAGGGAAAATATCTAGCTACAATAAGGGCCCGACAATGGACAGTTCTGGAGCTGAACAAAGCACAAAGGCAACAGCGGGGGACGTTGTGGTCTGGGCCTAAACAACTGATGCAGGAAGAATGAAAATCTTGGTGTGGTATTTACTTTCCACAGGCGAGACAATTGTTAACTTTTTCTGATGTTGGTTAGTGCAAGAAAAAAGGATCCCTATTAGGGTACTTAGCTTTAGAAGACTTCAGCTTGAATTCGGTAGACGAAACTCAGGTAGCGGCCGACTGGCACTTGTATGAACTGGTTCTGCTTTGAGCTCCACAGCAAGAAAGACTGATGTAATGGCGTCGGCTGCCTTACTTTATACTACTGATGACCTGATGTCAGTACTGAAGCGACAGCAACCGACGCAAAAATACTAAGCCTCAGGTATTCCGGCTGGCCGAGGGCTACCCTGGCAGGGATAACCCAAATGTGATGACTGCAACAGTGAAGCACGAAGAACATCCTGTGTGTTCCTACTTCCTCTAGACATCTGTAAGCCAAAAGGATGGGGGATGGTGGGATGGATGTGAAGAATAATGAAACTGGACAACACAAATGCCAAGTTATGGTAAGTACATTACTTCTAAATCTGATGTTCACTTCATTCTTCCTCATGGTAGGGTCAGAGTCCCCAGCTACACACTTTCCTGGGTGGCTTTCATGGAAGGAAAGGACATGGTGGAGCACCATGGAGTGAAAGGATGCTCTGCTTCTGGACACAATGTCCAACTTATAGGGGAGACAAATGTATGAGGTTTGGCCCAAGTCGCTGCAGCGCAAATTTCATCAATAGAAGTTCTGGTTGAGAAAGCAAACAAAGTGGCCACAGACCTGGTTGAATGTGCTTTTGGTGAATGAGATAACTGCATGCCTTTTAAGGAATAAATGGTACAAATGTAGTAATCCATTTGGAAATCCTTATTGTTGGCACTGCTTGGCCAAGCTGGTTTGAGAAAAAGGCGATGAACAATTGTTCTGATTTACAAAATGACTTTGTCTTGTGCAAACAGAAATTCAGTTGTTTATGCACATCCAGAAGGTGTAAAAATAAGTTATGTACTTACCATAACGGATATTTGTAGTCTATCTCGCCCTTCATTCTTACACTTGGGATCGGAGCCAAACCTCAGCTCCGACACAGCCATTCTCTAGCTCCATAACCCAGATCTTTGCAAGGAGAAACATACAGAGACAAAGAACAAACCATGTCGAAAGGACCTAACATAACCATAATGCAGTAGTCACTCTACCCCCAGGTCCTCAAGGAGGGAGGGTTTGTAAGAATGAAGGGTGAGATGGACTACAAACATTGAATACTATGGTAAGTACATAACTTCTTTATGTTCTGTAGTCCTATCTCGCCTTCATTTACACTGGGGACAGCGTCCCCAGCACCTTCATCTTTGGTGGCTCATTGGAAAATGCTCCTGAATACTGTGGAAGCAAGGAAGACCTGTTCCTGGAAGCCATATCCAATTTGTAGTAAGTAATGAATGTATGAGGTGAAGCCCATGTTGCTGCTAAACAGTTATTATCTATTGGAATTTTTGCCTGAAAAGCTACAGAGGTAGACACAGGCCTAGTAGAATGAGCTTTCATCTTGAAGGGAAGATCTTTGCCACTGGCTGTATAGATAAAGGAAATGCAGTGAGACAATGAGACTTTAGAAACTGGAAGGCCCTTCGTTGTATCTGAAAAGAACACACACAATTGATCCGACCTTCTGAAATTCTTAGTTCTGTCAAGATAAAAACGCAATTGTCTATGCGTGTCCAGTTGGTGAAATTTGTACTCTGTCTTGTTAGAAAAATTAGGGAAGAAAACAGGTAATTCAATGGACTGATTAATATTGGCCTGAGAAGAAACCTTAGGAACAAAGGAAGGCTTTGTCCGTAAGGAGACCCTATCTCTGTGAAACACCAAATTAGGGGGTTTAATGGTAAGAGCTTGCAGTTCAGAGATCCTCCTTGCAGATGTGATAACCACTAAAAATATAGTTTTCCATGACAAGAACTCAAGGTCACAAGTTGCTGAAGGTTTGAAAGGGCTTGAAGTAAGTCCATGGAGTATGAAATTCAAATCCCATGGCGCCACCGGATCCATGACTGGGGGTCTTAACAAGGTGGCCCTTTAAGGAAAGCTCTGCACAGTCTATGAGCCATAAGTTTGGGGTCGTTAGCCAAATGAAAGTTAGAAATAGCTGCCAGTTGAACTTTAATAGTGGCAGCTGCTGAACCTTGATGGAACAACTAAGAAAGGGACTCAAAAATGGCAGAAATGGAAGGTGTGTAAGGATCGAGGTTTCTCTCACAGGCCCAAAAGGAGAATCTTTTCTATTTACTGGTATAAGTCTTTTTGGTAGAAGGTTTGTGAGAGGATGTCAGAATGTGTATAACCTCAGGAGAAAAGTCATGAAGCCTGAATAGGGATGTAATTGGAGCAGCCAAGCTGTCAAATTGAGGGTTTGGAGAGAGGGATGGAACACTTCTGACATGTGCGTCAGCAAATCTGGCACTGGGTCCAGAGTCCACGGTTCGTCCATTAGATGAGGTCTGAGGAATGGGAACCAAATCTGTCGAGGCCAGTAAGGAGCAATTAGGATCATTTTGCTTCCCAAGGATATTGCTTTCTGAATTACCTTCGAAATCAGGGGGAATGGTGGAAAAGCATTGAGAAGTCCCGAGGGCCAATCGTGAACGAGTGCATCTCTGGGTGTCTCCCCTTCCGGGGGAATTAGGGTGAAGTAGTTGCTGCATTTGGCATTGAGAGGGGTAGCGAATAGATCACAGTAAGGCTGACCATTTGCAAAAAATTTGTTCTGCAATGTGTGTTCAGAGACCACTTGTGAGGCATCAGAATAGCCCTGCTGAGCCTGTCGGCTATCGCGTTGGATTTCCCCGGAATGTGCATTGCAACCAGAAAGAGTTGGGAAGACAATGCCCACTCCCAGACCTGAAGGGCTTCTCTGCAGAGGGGGTAAGATTTGGTCCCTCCTTGTTTATGTACAATACCACCAACATATTGTCCGAGTGGATTGCAATCGTCCCTAGAGGGAGAAAGATGTGAAGTGCTTGCAACACCAGAAGCACTGCTCATCTCCAAGACGTTGATATGCAAATGAGCCTCATGTTCCTGCCACATGCCTTGGACTGTTCTCCCTAGATAATGCCCCCCACCCTATCTGGGAGGCATCCTTGGTCATGGTGGCAACGGGGGGGGGGGGCAAACAGTCTTGCCTGTGTTTAGATTGCTGGTCTGGGTCCACCAGCAAAGATCCTGTTTGCACAAATCTGTTATCAGGATGGGGTGAGAAAGAGGTAGATACTGCAGTGACCATTGGGCAAAGAGTAACCATTGCAGAACCCTCATGTGCAGTCTGGCTAATGGGACTAATGTTATTGTAGAGGCCATCGTCCCTAACAACTTGAGCACCATCTTTGCTTTCGCTTTCCTTACAGGAAGTAAACTCAAAACTTGTTCCCTGAGGTTCTGAATTCTTTATACGGGAAGGAAAGCCCTCATTGAGATGGTGTTTATTGCAGCGCCAATAAAATTCACATGTTGAGAGGGCGATAATGCAGGTTTTTGCCAATGTACTGCAATCCCTAACTGCAAGCAAGTTGAAATGGTAGCGTCACTGGCCTGTAACAGTAGATGCCTGGTGGTGGCAGTCAGGAGACAGTCGTCCAGGTACGGAAACACTTGGAATCCCAGACGTCTCAAGTGAGCCGTTACCACTGCCATGCATTTGGTGAACACCCTGGGGGCTGTGGTGAGACCAAAGGGCAGGATACGAAACTGATAATGACTGGCCCCCAGCCAAAAGCATAAGTGACTCCTTGGTGCCCTGTCCATCTTAATATGGTAGTATGCATCTTGGAGGTCTATGGAGCACATCCAAACATCTTCCCTTAACAGCAGGAGTATCGACTGTAAGGTGACCATTCGGAACTTGGACTTCTGTACAGATTTGTTCAATTTGCGGAGATCCAAGATGGGTCTCATGTCCCCTGTTCTTTTTGGCACCAAAAAGAATCTGGAGTAAGTCCCTAATTCTACTTGGTCTGCGGGGACGGGTTGGATGACTCTCTTTATGAGCAACTTTTGGATTTCTAGAGTTACTGAATCCGTGTGATTTGGGTGGAACATCTGGGATTCGTCTGATCTGAGGAGGTGGAGAAAAGAAGAGAATATGGTAACCTCTGGTAATTATCTTTAATACCCACTTGTCTTGCGTAATATTGTGCCAGGCTTCTGGGTATAAAGATATACGGCCCCCGACTGGCTCCAGAGATGTGCAGTCGGGCCTCCTTTCAGGAGCGCTGATAGGGATGACAATGAAAGTAATCACGGTCACTCTGGTTCTGCGGGCCTCTCCTGCCTCTAGGGTGGTGTCTACCATTATTTCCTCCTTCTCTGCCTCTGGAGAAGGAATCACCTTGTGCTTCCTGAAAAAAACCTCTGCGACTTCTTGAACCATTTTACTGCCCTTTGGGAAAGGGTCTAGAAGGAATGGAAAAACAGACTCCCACAGCAGACAGGGTTTTTCCTTCCTGTTTGCACCTGGTGAGTGTGTCCTTTACCTTGGCTCCAAACAATGAGGATCCATCAAAGGGAGCATTGGAAAATGTAGACGTAAAGGCCTCTGCAAAGTTACACAAGCGCATCCAGGAGTGTCTTCTAAGCGAAACTCCTGAACCCACTGCCCTACTCGCTCCATCAGCTCCATAAGATATCAGCCTTATGGAGGAGTTTACAATAGAATTTAAGGTAGACATCTGTGCGTTAACCTTCTCAGATACCGCTGCAGATACATTACCTTGCAGACTCTCTCCTAGTTCTTTTAGGAGATCTCTCTGGAGCCTTGTGAAGTGAGACAGGTAGTTCAGCAATCTAAGTGTAAAAGCCGCTGAAGAAAAGAAACGTTTCCCGTACCTATCCATCATTTGAGACTCCTTGTTCAGTGGATGGACAGTGGAGGAAGTTTCAGCAAGTTCCTTTTTGGTGGCTGCTGCCACCACCATGGCATCTACTAGAACGCCCTTAGCAAGAACCGGTTCCACAGAATCAGGAGATTCCCACACCTTTCGACTCACTAAATCCAGTAGCTCGTCAAAAGGTGGAGACACCTAAGAGGTGGAGGGTTGAGACCCGAAAAGCCTTCAGGTACACGGACTCATCAGAAGGGGATGTGGTGGGCCAGCCGCCTCTCTGTTTCAGGATCTCAAAGATATTTGTGAAAGAGATATCATCAGAGGATGACTTGGAGGACCCTTCTGACTCCTTGAGGTCAGTGCCTGATGTAATGGACTCATTAGGGGAGTCAATATGTTTCCTCTTACAAGTTTCTTCCTAGGTGGCTCCTCAGAAGGGTATTCTGGGGAGACCTCGGAAGACTGGGGACCACTCATGGAGGTTTCCTGAGGCTGCGAGTCTCTGCTGTGTTGGGAGAGAGAGGGAGCTGAGACTGAAGTTGGTGCTTTAGGGGGAACAGTGTCGGTATCTGTGGTTGAAACTGAATACCTGTACAGCACACTCCTCATCACCTCTGAGGCTGATCCTCCCGGCTCCAAGGATGCCCCCTGCTCTGAAGATGCAGAGACAATCTTCAGCGCCAATGCAGATGCGGGTTCCAAGCTCACCAGAGCCAAAGCACCGAGAGGTAGGCTCGGAACAGAAGAAGTTTGATTCTAAGCATTCCCCCTCGGGCCCGACCGGAGAACTGAAGATCCTAGACCCCAAGGACAGCATCGAAAGGGTCGGAGTGGATATCGGAACCAAGAGACCCACTGAGGTAGCTGGATCCGGACCTTTCCACAACCCGAGAAACCGACATCTCTTGCTCCGAAGGCCCAGAGTGGCTCGGAGGAGGAACATCGACAGGGTGTAAGGGCACATTAGGCTCCAGAGCCGACTGGGACAGAGCCGAAAGTAAATTTGACAGCAGCTAAGTCTGAAGCAGTCTGTGTACCACTCTCTCAACGTCCTCATCAGAAAAGCTCCTAGAGGACCTGGAAGATAGAGTGGGGGACCTAGATCGCTGAAAGATAGGTGACCTAAGAGTCAGGGAGACTGATCGGAGTTCAGCTGATTGGCTCCGAGACACAGGCTCAGTTATCGGCTCCGAAACTCCTAGAGCCGAAACTGATGGATCCACAATAGAAACCTTGTCGGCACAGAGATCAGTGGAGCTGGCAAGGATGTAGTCATTTTGGCAACTTTGTCTGGCGGCTCCGACACTGAGTGGGAGACCACCTTTTGGTAGATTTGGCTTTATCTTTTTTGGAGGAAGGAGATTTAGAGCTGGAGGATGAAGAAGTCAACTCCTCCTCAAAAGAATGCTTCAAAAGTCCTTTCAAGATAAGTTTGTTCTTCCTCTCCTGAAGAACACGGGGACTAAAGGCATGACAAAACAAGCAAGACTCTTGGAGGAGAATAGCCCCAAAGAGTACACACACAGATTGTGCCCATCCATTAAGGACATTTTCTGGGCACATTTTATACATTTTTTAAAGCCCGAAGGCTTGTGATCCTTAGTATCCTAAGTATCCTTAGACATAGTGCAATAAACAACTAAGATAAGAATGCACAAGAACTACCTCCACACAGACGGGCAACAGTAAAGACAAACAGGCAGACAGAGGACTAGGTCCTCTAACTTAAATGGGCCTAGCCCTAAGAGGAGAAGAAAGAGAGAACCTGAGGACAAGGTCCTCTAACTTAAATGGGGCCTAGCCCAGGGAAAGAGACAAACAACAGAACCGAGGACTAGGTGCTCTAACTTAAACAGGCCTAGCCCAAAGTGAAAGGGAAATAGAAACAATAGCATTAACAATCAGCACAAGCGAAGCAAGGATACAAGAAGGCCAACGGAAGAATGGCCAAATCAGTAAACACAGAAAACGATGCAGCAAATTGTCTAAAACAGACATGGAATGCGCTAACACACTAAGCTATAGACTAAAATTATTTTTAGTCAACAATTAACTAACAAAAAAGCATTGAAAGTTTTGACTTCACCATGGCCAAGAAGAAGCACGTCTGAGCTCAATGAGTGGTAAACGAGACCTGGGTTATGCTTGCGGTGCATCATGGGATACCTCATAGCCACGAGCCAACCAGAAGTTTTGGAGCTAGAGAATGGCCGAGTCGGAGCCAATGTTCGTCTCCGATCCCAAGTGTAAGAATGAAGGCGAGATAGGATAACAGAACATCATATATTCACCCTTGTTCAAATGATTCGGGAAGAATACCGGGAGTTGATTAGTCTGATTAATATTTGACTCTAGCTACTTTGGGCATGAAGGAAGGATTGGTCCTCAAAGATACCCTATCCTTATGGAAAATAATGTACAGAGATTTGGAAGACAGGGCTTGCAGCTCAGACACTCTTTGCAGAAGTTATAGCTACAAGAAAAACTGTTTTCCAAGACTAGAACTTGATATCGCAAGAGTCAGCTGGTTCGAATGGTCTTTGAGTAATACCTTGAAGAACAACAGTCAGGTCCCATGCAGGACAGGGATCTTTGACTGGTGATCTGAGTAAGAACACTCCTTTCATAAATGCCTTACATAATTTGGATGTAAAGGTGAAGTCTCCTCCATAAAAATTTTAAATTGCCACCAGTTGCAATCTTCTAGTGGAAAAACTAGCCACGTCTTGGTAAAGGGAAGCTAGAAAAAAAAGAATATCTGACAGAGACACAGAAAAGGGATCGATATTTTGCTTGGAGGGCCAAAAAGGCAACCTTTTCCACTTACTACTGTAAACCTTTTTTGTGGAAGTTTTCTGGGAGGCCAGCATAATCTTTACAACTGCTGAAGCTAGCCTGGACTTGTTTAAGGTCACTGAAAGTGGAGAAGCCAAGTGATTAACCTTAGGGACCGAAGATTGAAGCACTGGTGTTCTTTCTGATGGAAGAGAGATCAGATCCTTACTGATGAGGCGAGATAGGAGCTGTGAAGATAGGTGAAAGCTGCCAGCCTAGCCAGATAATTTTGTAGATAATTATGTCATTTGTAAATATTAGTATAAGCCACAGGCTTGTTCTCTTAAATGGGAAAAAATGGTGTTAAACGTGGAACTGCAAAAATGTAACAACAGTGCACTCTGCTGTAACAAAGCTGATAAGTCAATTCTTTGATGTCAAAACTCAAAGCCGAGATGTCTAGATAAAGGCATTCTGCCTACTGTTTTGAGGCCAGAGTTAATGGCTACAATTTGCATGTATAACTAACCTCTGAGAGTCCGTTAGCCTGGGAACCAGAAAGAAATGATGTAATCTGAAATGAATCACTGGTACTGTGTTTTCAATTTAAGGACAGAAAGAATGAGACCATGAGAGCATTTGTCTTGAGAACATCCAACTCACCACTCTGCCTGTGTCTATATGTAAGTAGGATCTCAGACTTTAGTGTTTTCTCTTAGAAATAGCTAGGAATTAGAAAGATTAGACTAAGTGGTTTCTCTTAGAAATATCTAGAAATTAGGAAGATTAGACTAAGTGTTTTTCTGTCCTGATGTCAGAACTTCTACTGTATTATTATTTTAAGTATTTCTCTCTGATCTTTGAACTCTTGACTCGCAACTAGCATTGTGTATATAGAAAAAATGACCAATTTCAACAACTGGCTAAGCTTCTGGTGTCATTCACAGGGGATCCAGTGTCTGTCAACCTGGGATGCCATACTCGACAAGCCTCGTTGCTTCGCAAGAGACGGCTTGCACCGGTCACCCCTAGGCTTTCGAATACTGGCCAAGGCTCTTGCTGCTCCCATAGTGCCTTTTTAGGCAAGGCTCAAAAGTCAAACCCACCTCCGTAAACAGCACAAATAAAAAAATGAGGGTTATGCTAATCAACGCCAGGAGTTTAAATCTCAAAATGCATGCGCTCGAAGCACTCCTCAGTATGGAGAACGTCGACATCTGTGCAGTAACTGAAACCTGATTCAAGGTTGATCGTGATGGCCAACAGATCCCTGGACAAAGGAGATGATTCCTCATGGGTGTCGTAAGGAGACAATTGTCTATATACGGAAACACTTGGAATTTTTGCAGTCTCAAGTGAGCTGCTACCATTGCCATACATTTGGTAAACACCTGGGGGACTGTGATGAGGTCAAAGGGCAGGGCTCTGAATTAATAACGATCGGCTCCCAGCTGGAAGTGCGGGTGTCTCCTGGACCATCTGTCTATTTTGATATCACAGTATGTGTCCTGGAGATCTACAGAGCATATCCATTCGTCCTTGCACAGGTGTGGCAAGGTGGACTGCACCGTAACCATCCAGGGAATTGACTTCTCGACATACTGATTTAACTTGTTTAGACCTACTATCCAACGTAGATCCCCTGTCTTTTTTGGCAACAAAAAGAAGTACGAGTAAGTTCTGGACCCTTTTTGTTTGGTTAGGGCCTTTTTGATGATTCTTTTTTGTAGAAGTATGTAAACTTCTTTTAGGGCAACTCCCTCTGACTGGATGGAACACTGGGGAGAATCCTCCTGGGACTTGGAGGCGGGATGGAACAGGGAACTAAACAGCCCTTGTATACAACGTTTAGCACCCATTGAAATTTTGTTATGTTTGTCCAGGCATTTAGGTGCAATGGCAAACAGCCCCCAAGTGTCTCCAGGACAGTCGGGCAACGCTTCAGGACTGCTGATAGGGCTGGTCAGAGAAAGGTTCTCTGAAGCCCTAATTTTGTGGACACCCCTCTGGCTCATGGGCAGCATCTTCCATTTAAATCCTCTTCTACCTATACAAGAGGAGTCATCACCTTGAAACTTTCAGAACCAAAGCTTCCTACCACCCTGTTCATTCCTTGCAAACATCCATTGAGGAGTAGAAACTTGATCCCTACTGCTGATCACTCTCAGTGAGTGTTTCCCTGAAAGATGGTCCAAAACAGGGTAAGCCATCGAAGGCAGCATTAGTAAAGAATGCTTTGAAGGGTTCCAAAAACCCGCACAGCCTCATACAAGCATGTCTCATTATGGCTATGCCTGTTCTGGCTACTCGAGAGATGCCTTCTGCAGCTTTTGAGATCAACCTCGAGGAATTTGCTAGAGATGAAAGAGTAGCCAACTGAGGAGATACTGTCTTGAGGTCCTCCTCAGTCATGGTCTCTGTAACACACTCTCCTGGTTCATGTCTCTTTGAAAGCGGGTGAAGTGTGCCAGGTAGTTCAAAGCTCTCAGCCCAAAGGTGGCTGAGGAGTACATGTGCTTCCCATGCCTGTCCAAAGCCCATGACTCCCTGTTCAGGAGATGGACGGTGGCGCTCTGTTCTGCTAATTCTCTGTTTGTGGCTGCCAACACCATGATAGCACCTTTTTGGAATGGGCTTCATGGTGTTGGGCTCCTTCCAGGCCCTGGGGAAAATTATAGGCCCTGTGGAAAACTATATCAATCAGCCTGCCTGCCGGGGAGGGGTCACCCAAGATGCAGATTGGCCTGTCCCAAAGGTCTTCAGAAACACTGACTCCTCAGAAGATGGAGGTTAGGAGGACCATCAACCTTTTTGTTTCAAAATTTCTAAAATGTCTCCAAAAGAGACGTCTTTCAATGGAGATCTTGGGGATCCTTCTCCCACATTGAAGTCAGTGTCCTCTATCTAAGACTCCACAGGAGAGTCTAAGTGCTTCCTCTTGCACCTCTTCTGCCAATGCAGCTCCTCTGCGGGCTGCTCAGGGGAGGACTAAAAAGAATGTGGGACCCTTTAGGGGGTTGTAGTGGTCTGAAGGCTCAATCTGGGGGGTTGACCTTGGACAGGATGTATGGGCTCAAGGCTCAATAAAGATATGGGCTGGGATGGATCCTGGGGATGAGGGGATGCAACTCTAGATCTAGCAAAGGCCTACTGTACTGTCTGAAAGGCCGAAAGACTTGAGGAGACCCCCTCCCTCAGAGCTGAAGCTACCTGGGGAGGAGTAGAATCTACTCTGGATATGAAACCTCCCGACAGTATTGGACCCAAGTTATCAAGGGCAGAGGCTCCCAGGGGGAGGGATGGCTCCAACAAGCTCGGACCCTATGTCAGCCCCTTGGTCCGAGCACCAAAATCTCAGGTCCGAGACCCACTCTGCTCCAACGGTACCGGAGCTGAGCCGGTCTGGGACCCTGATGGAATCAAGGAGAAAAGACTGCCTGGATCCTTCAACGATTCCCTCAGGAATCCCAGATCCTGTGGTTCCGAAATGACTCAATGAATTGGAAGAGTAGGCAGAGATAGTGTTGGAGATGGCATGGATCCAGGATGGAATGGAGAAGCCAAAGTCCCCATCTCTATCTGTGCCTTGAAGAAACTCATCATATCCTGTCCATATCAGAAGGGAGGAAGTTCTGAGACAATCTCGAGGAAGCAGAAGAGTACCCTGACTTGGCTGGAGATAATATGGTAAAAGAAAGAGCCAGAGAAGCCTTCCTATGATGTCGTCTTGGAGAACGTCTCCGGGGTCTCGGATCTGAGGTGGTCGGATCCAACAAAGATCTGCCTGAACAGGAGAGTCTATAATGAGAGGGGTCAGATCATTCGGAACAGACACAAGCCAGTAGACACAACAGAAGCCTGTTTCAGATCCAAAGAAACCAGAGGATATGAAGCATCTTTGGTCTCGCTCAGATCTGTGGCTTTTGGATCCAAAGCACCTTTAGATCTGCTCGGATCTGTGCCGTTCGGATATGAAGGTACTGTGGACATGCTCAGATCCGGAGTCCTAGTATCCAGCAGTCTGGATCTTTTTCCAGCCGGAGAGGATGAAAAAGCCCTGGCAAGACAGAGGAGACTCTTCTTCTGTGTTCCTTTGAACCCGAAGGGCATGCAGGAGTCTAAGCACCAGAAGAGGGCAAAAGCCCTTTCAAAATCAATGTATTCTGTCTGTCTGTCAGGGAGCACAGATTGAAGGCCACACAGATGGAGCAATCTGCTTTAAGGCGCCTGGACCCTAAGCCACAGAAACACTACTTGTGGGCATCGGAATTGAGAATCTTGTGCCCACAAGAAGTGCATCTTTTGAATCCGGTGGGTTTATCAGCCATCGGGAACTGGAGCACACTGACAATATACACACAGAAAAAAAAAAGTTTACCTATAAACTTAAACTTTAGCTATCTACCATAACAACCACTAAAAAGGCTTAATCTAAAAGGGCGCCAAAGGCACAAGTATTAACAATAGAAGCCTGACGTTAATGTGATAAACTAAGGGAGGGGAGGCTAACGACAAAAAAGAAAAAAAGACTATACTACACTTTTAAAAAAACAGTTATGGAAAGGACTTAGCTCTGAAAAGCTATTGAATATCCCAAGAAACACCTCAAGGACTACAGACCACATCTGTCTGAGAGGTTAGTGCACAAGAGAGGAACTATGGGAGACGGAGGAGCTTGAGGCTTCGATCATGATCTAGTGATCTGGCCAGATGAAATTAGAAGATGGAACATATGACCCTACCATGAGGAAGAATGAAATGGACAACATCAGATTGCATTTTTCATGTGCTTCAGAATTTGGAAGCTTGTGAGTACAGGTAATACACTTCTTAAAGCTGGAAGGCTTATCCAACATCCTGATCATCACAAACAAAAACTACAAAATAAAACATTATTAAGTATTTTATATATAATTTATAAATACAGCAGAAAATGAAATTAGAAAATATGAATCTATTGTTATTTTATAAGTTAAAAAAACAGAAGTAGAAAGTTAAAAGGGGGAAGGATAAAATATAAACAAGATGTAAGGTAGCTTACTCTTCTCACAGGGATTATGGACAGGGAAAATTGCTTCTCAACCTCTTGGAGCAACAAATCTGGACAAAGCCTAAAATAATTGGGGGGGGGATGCAAAGTGCAAAAACAGATGGATTGTAAATAATGTTATAAACTTAGAAAGTTGTTTTAGTATCCATTTTGTGAATGATATGAAGTTAGAAACTCAGTGGCTTCAGTCTTCTAGGATTTGCCAGAAAAACACAAATTTTCTGAGGAAAAGACCAAAAATTTAAGGCCGAAATCTGCAGAGATGAGAGCTATAGGGAAGGACCTAAGCACCAGATCCAAAGCTTGGAAGTAGCTGTAGCCGGATCAGAGATCCATCTATTGAGGTACAGATGGAAAAGAACATCATACCCAAAGTTTTCTCAGTAGTGGCTTCAGCTTGAATTTTACAGTCTAACAAATGCACATACGAATACAGACATTCCTAAACTGCTAAACCCACATTAAAACATTTGTAATGATATTAATATCCCAAAGCTTTTTAGACGTGCATAAAGTGGATAACAGCATGAAAAGTGGACACAAGCAGTTAACTCAGTAAGGAACATGATGACATGTCCAAAGGATGATGCTTGTCTAACTCCAAAGAGATAACTAGTTACAGTAATATTGTAGTCTTCAGAGGTATACCCTTTAAGTAAACCAGTACATTAAAGTTGATTTTCTGCACTGCATTGGCATGCTCTGCTCATTTCTTGTGTACGCACTCAAAAGACAGCCTTTCTGAGTTACGTTTCCATTTGTTCTGTAATTTGCTTTATTTTATCCAGCAGACCACTTACTCTTTCTTGTATCATTTATTCTTAAGTATAAAGCTGTAAGCTACACAAAACATACAATGCTTACAACAATGAAAAGCAAATCCATACAGGTTTTTAACTGATGGTTATTTTTTTTTTATTTGTGAAATACTTCTGTTTTGTAATTAGAATATTTTAAATCTGAAAGCACAATATAAAATCTGGTGTAAAAAGTAAACTATGCTGGAGATAAACATTTTCCCATTGCTGTATTTTTTTGTCTGAAAACCTATAGAAATCCTACATTTGACAAACAGCAGAAGTCAGTTATTAACATATTCCCAGTGTTCCAAATGTTTTCTATCAACCTCCAGAAATCACTCATTTTGTCAGATGACAATTTTGAAGAGGCATTTTTCTGGTACAGCACAAGTGCTTAATGTGATATCAAGAGACAATGACAAGAGGAATAAGCAGATGAACAGATGACTGTTTCTGTTACTGCATTATATTTTATACATAAAGAACTAGCTTGGGAATCCTGTATAATTAACAATACACAGCTGACATGGCTAAGACAAGAGAACAGAAATAGCCAAACCACCCTTCAGGCAATATACTTTTCTGCACCTCTGACAGAGAAGGAAAACACAGATGAAAAAACTTGGTTAAAACAAAAAAGTCAACTTAAAGAAGTAACAGTTCACTGCTTGGAAATAAAATATAATTTCAGACAACATGAGGGGAAAACAGAAAGTAATCCTGTTACCAGATTTTGAAGTCAGTACTGGTAAATGTTACCATAAACTGCAGAGAAATATACCTTCACTTTGAATTTTCACATATAAAGTACCAAAGTTCTTAATCAGGATAACTAATTCACAGGACATAAAAAGCAGTAGGTTTTATGATAAAATGTTTCAAATAACATTTTCTTACTTCACATAAAACTGACATAAAACCCTCAATGCCAATCATTTTCTTTTTACACCGTTAGGCCATTATTACAAGGCATTTTCCAATACAATAAGTCACATATTTGCAAGGAAACGTCTATTTACAAGAGGGCAGATAAGCAGAACAATACCTGCTACATACACCATGTCATATCAACAGAAATGATTGTCTATTCAAAGCAGCCCGAACCTTTAAACACAATAACAAAAATAAGTGTACAACAAAATAATACATTTGCATTTCATTTTGTATACATTAATCACTTTGGTAATTTGTTTCATTTCACTATGCAGACCATATGGTATTGTTAAATAGGTGCTTTAACAATCTGTTCACTTGTTTGAACAGGGGTGAATGAAAATGCAGGAAGATATTTTAAAGAATTTTCCAGTATTCATTGCCCATTCCTGAGTTTTGCTTCAACCTTGTGACTACCTTAGCCTACATTTAAATAATTAAGAAAAATAAATGGAATTCTTGTGTGATGTTAATTATGGTACATATATACCACAGAAATTTAACATGTCTTAATTTCTAGTAATTTCTTCTGTTTTAGCAAAATAATTTTGGATTATAATCTACATACACCCTGTGTGTATGTTCATGTACAGATCACTTATTTAAAAAGTCAGGATCCTGCTGAGTCTCTCAAACTGGAATGGAAGGCTGATTACATGGCTGACTTTGTTTAGCCTTCTTGCACTTTTAAGAATAAAGAAATTTTAAAACCTTTAGGATCTGGAGCTTACAATATCATCACACATGTATAACATTTTTGTACATCAGTTTTACAATATTTCACACAAGGAAAACACTTTAAAATAATTAACAGTGACAGTACCCTTAAAAGTATCTGAATAAATTTACTATTAGCCTGCTTGCTTGAATTCAAATTTCCTTTACAAACGACATGTAGGGCAAGTCTATCTTCATTTCTGAGTAGCATTAATGCAGTAACTCAGGTAAAGATGCATTATGTCTTCAAGGAGTATTCTAGACTTAAGCAAACTAAACCAAATACTGTCCTGAATATAACCACATAAACATAACTATGATAAGCAAGTCATAAAAAAAATAACTACTGTCGTAATGATTTTTATGCTGTAACACAGGCATGAAAAAAAAATCTGAGAGATCCGTAGTATTCAGTATGGCTATTAATTTCACCAGTTCTTACCATAACAAATTCAAAATTCATAAATACCAGAACCAGACTACAGAGATTTTGCAATATGTAAATACATAAAAAAACATTGAAGACTGAAATAATGGGAGGTAAATGGTTTGGGGTTCAAAACTAGGAAAACTTTTTCCACTCTGTCATCTCCACTGATCAAATGGCTAAATAATAGCATCGTGTTCCTCACTGCAAACAAAAAATATATATAGAGTTAGAAATTACATGTCTTTACAATGCAGTATACATAAATGAGAAAAAAACAGTATTGTGGCTACATTTGGGCAATACTATTAATGGCTAGTTCTCTTTTCAGAAAGCAGCTGTAGCTATCTTTCAAAAGCGCTTTTTCTTCATTTTTTTAACCATCTGGATGTCTTATGTGGAAAACATACATTTCACATTAGACCAACAACAGCATCAGCAAAACAAGTTAACATATGACATTCCAGTATTGGTATCTTGAAACCCCTCTTTTGGGGTTCCACACTGGTGGAAACAAAGGCCATTACAAATTGGGATTATCAAGAACACATATTCCGGAGCCTGCTGAAGAGCACAAACTAAAACAAAATACTTAAAACTAGTAAGACACACTGCACTAGGGTTGTCTACACAATGTATAATGAAGATCTGCTTACAGCTTCTTAATTCTGTCTCCCTCACAGCTGTTAAGGGTTGAGAGGGTGGCTTAATGGTTAAGGTGTTTGCCTTACAAACACAAGGTGCAGGGTTTGAGTCTCACAAGGGATAACTGGCTAAGCTTAAAATGGCTCGTAAGGGCAGTTAGCTTAGTACTAATCTATGAATCTATGAACCTATAACTCCACCACTTACACTAAATGCTACAAACCTTGTACCTTGTGTTGTGAGGTAGAAACCTTAACCACTATGGCTAGCTGCCTTTGTAGGTCATTTTAAGCCTAGCCAATTTCCCTCAAAGGTGAGAATCAAACTTTGTACCTTGTGTCTGTGAGGTAAACACCTTAACCACTATAAAAGCCCACCCAACCCATTAATATGATGAAAGATGAATTACAGGTATTGAAAAGTTTGAGTGCAAACAATGGAATTGTAATAACTCAACACTGTTGCTACCTATTATAATAATGAGGCACTCAGACAAGTGAATAATGCTACTGATTATATGAATATGTATTTTGATCCTATGTCTGAATTACAAACTAAACTTATGTTTTTTTTTTTTTTTTTTTTTATGAATAGATTTCTGGGGTTATTACATATTCTAAACTAAAGATTCTAGTGTTGGTTCCCAAACCAAAAGTACAGAAGTTTTACATCCTTATTCTTAAGCTGTCAAATCTATCATAGCACCCCGTAGCAGGACACCTACTGTGTCAGGTAGGGGTCAGAAACGTAGGTGGCTTAACCAGTGATCTCCTTGTGCTGGTACCACAAACTAACTCCCCACCTCCTCAGCAAAAAAAAAAAAAAAAAAAAAAAAAAACTACAGGTCTCAAGTTTGATTGTAAATACAATACTGGTTTTTAAAAGCCGTTATCCATTAAAGAGTGATCAAGATCAATTGTGCCCGGGACAGTTGCCCCCTGCGCCCCACCCTAGCTACCGTACTGGCAGGGGTTATGTCGCTGAAGTTACTTTTATGTACTTGTAGAATTATGTTAAAACCCTACTAGGACTTACTCCTGTACACTTAAAAGGATACTATATATATTTTTGTCAGTTTGGGAAGGTCCACAGATCCTCCACTACTTGCACGGTAACAGACATCCAGTCTCTGTATAGTAGTATCCCTCATGAGAGAGGGATGGAAACAGTACCTTTATTGACTCATTTTAGATTAATGATTTCACTGTACGACTGTTAGATATGATAAGATATGGACACTTTTTTCTACAAATAAAAACTGATACTTATAATTAAAAGGCACCATTATGGGGGGAAATGTTGCTCCCCTTTATGCTGATTTATTTATAGGCCATTTAGAGGATACAATGATTCTATATGAGTCAACTTTAAATATTACTAAGGATCTACTAATATGGAAGAGGTTCTTGGATCATCATTGGGTGTTGTGGATTAGGGTTTTGGTTCACTGGATAATTCTGACTTAAAGAAAGGGGATATTTGGAAGAAGATTTGGTAACAGCAAAGAATTTTGCTAGGTTACAAAACAGATATGACTCACTGAATTACAATACTGCAAGTAATTTGCTAATGAGAATAAAATCAGACAAACACATCTGGGAACAATGTATTCAAAATTAACCAGATAATTAATACATTTTGTTACATCTTTAAAAAAGATCCATTTTTGGAACAGTGGTACCATCTGCATGTAGTCTGGGGTACAGAAAGAGTAAAAAACGAAAGTTATGTAGTTATTATAACAGATCTGTGCTGTCTCATTTTTGTCTGGTTCAATGTTTGGGGATGTCAGATTTGATTGGATCTGACCTCAGCACTTTTTTTTCTAGAGCTGTGGATCTGAATCTCTGACTCCTCTCCTAGCCATAACTTTCTCATATCCACTCAGTTACCTCAGATCGAGATTGCTGACTTTATCCAAATTATAGATGCATTCATGTGAAAACTATAGAAATCAGTAGTTGTCAAAGATTAACAGGCTTGCTACTATCCCAATAAGAAACATAGTAACCTAGGTACAGACAGAGTCTAAATCGAGATCAGTCTAAACATCAGAAATTGCAGATAATGATTTGGAAGGGAGAACGAGGGATGTTTAACTGGATGAAAATGAGACAACATAGATCTATCGTTATGGTAAGTCCATAATTTTTGTATCCCATGTTATCTATTTTCATCCAATTCAATGTTTGGGACAGATATCCAAACTGACAAAAGGATACCTGGGTGGTAACAAGGAATGACTTTCCTGAGTACAGTGGAACCAAAGGATGACTGTTTTCTGGATTGCATGTCCAGTTTGTAATGAGATCTAAATGTGTAAATCATGGACCAGGTTGCTGCTGTACAAGTGTCATCAACAGGAACTCTCACCATGAACTCCGGAGAGGTAGCCATCACTCTCGTGGAGTGGGATTTTGGTTTTGTATGTAGGGGTAAATCCTGGCTAGTATAAACAAAGGTAAGGCAGTCTGACAGCCATTTAGAAATCATGACCTTTGACATATTTCTTCCCAATTTTACCTCACAAAAGGAAACAGACAGAAACTTATTTTCTTATTTCCTTGGTACCGCGTAAGCAAAATCTGAGCTGTCTGTGAATATCTAGTGTATACAGAAGTTATTCCCCTTTGTTTGGAAAAAGAGACTGGCAAATCAATAGATTAATTCAAATTTGCTGTGGATGTCACTTTTGGAAGAAAGGAAGAATTTGTTCTCTTGGTTACTTTGCTTTTGTGAAAAAAAAGAGATAAGGTGGTTTACATGATAATACTTGTAATTTAGAAACCCATCTAGTTGATGTGATTGCAACCATGGTCTTCCAAGAGAGATACCTGAGATCTACTGAGGCTGCTGGTTCAAAAGATTTCTGGGTTAGTACCTAAAGCAAGACCATAATGCCCCATGGAGGAATTGGATCTCTGATGGGGGTCTTACCAGAAAGGTTCCCTTAAGGAAAGTTTTGGAGATTTTAACAGAGGGAATAGAAGTGTCATTATGCCCTATGTGAAAATTATACATGGCAGCTATTTGTACATTAATCGTTTGAAAAACTACAACCTCCCTGAAAAAGTTCTCATAAAAAGTCTAAAATGAATGGGAGAGGCGTGGAAAAGGGATTCAAACCCCTTGATGAATCTCAGATAAAAAACCTTTTCCACTTACTCTGATAAATCGTTTTGGTCGACTGCCTTTGTGAGCAAGAAATACTGTGAACCACCAGAGGGAAAAGCCTGACGTCTCCAGCAATCATCAGAAAGTACAGTTGTGTACACTTACCATAAATGTAGATGTTAGAGTGTATTCACTGTTCCAGTCATCACCTGTGGGTTATCCCTGCTGTGGTAGCCCTCGGCCGGCCTGAATACCAGAGTCAATGTTTTTGTGCGCTGGCTGCTGTCGCCTGTAGTCTGACGTCAGGTCATCAAGCACTATAAAGCAGGGCAGCCATTGTCATTACATCAGTCTTTCTTGCCCTAACCCATCAGAAGCACAAGGGAAAAGAAAGAAGTGGTCCTGGTGGCCAAGAGCCACCTTGGGAAGCATGTATTCCCCTAGGGGAAGATGTGAAATGGGGGATGGAGGGAGGGAAACCAAGACTGCAACAGTAAATACACTCAAACATCTATATATACAGTAAGTGTACACAACTGTACTATGTTCTTTGTGTTTCACTGTTGCAGTCATCGCCTGTGGGAGGATTCCCAAAGCTGACTTAAAGGGTGGAAAGATAGGTAGTGTTAGAGTGTGCTCAACAATATACTAAGGTTGAAAGTAACTTAGCTACAATTATGCAACATAAATAAGGTATAAGATAAAGCTTACTTAAATGTAGAAATAGAGTTTAGTAATATGTAATCAGCATCCATACTAAATTACCATGGCTTGGAAAATCTGCTGAATGGACATTTTTCCCTTACAGACTTAAAAACAGGATGTATGCAAGAGCAAAAATGCAAAATGAGAAGTTATGTACCTACCATAATGTTCCATGTTAGTTGTCTTCTCTCACCTTCTTTCTTGCTGGATGGGTTCGGAGCCGATCCTCGGCTCCGACTCGGCCACTTACTAAAGCTCGAGAGCTAGTTTTACCGGCTCGAGGCAACCCTATATCCCATGATGCAAGGTGATGACTACCCAGATCTCGTTTGGTAGCTAAGGAAAATTATGCAATATATTCCTCCAACTGGAGAGGAGGAGAAAGAGGTAATAATAATAATCCCCCGAAAAAGACCAACCTGATCTAGTGACACTAGTAAGCTGATTAGCTGGAAAATTGGATCAAGACCCTTCAAGGAAGAGGAACAATCTTCTCGGTCTGACCAGGCTAGGGGGATGGTGGGCGGGACGCAAAAAAGAAGGCGAGAGAAGACAACTAACATGGAACGTTATGGTAGGTACATAACTTCTCAATGTTAAGTTGTCAATCTCGCCTTCATTCTTGCTGGATGGGACCGTGTCCCTAGCACCTCTATCCTGGGTGGCTCAATGGAACAGACTCTTGAGAACGGTGGAACCAAAATTTGCTCTGTCTCTGGAGGCCAAGTCTAATTTGTAATGCGAAACAAAGGTATGAGGAGAGGCCCATGTGGCTGCTGCACAAATAGTGTCTATTGGGAGTCTAGCCTGAAAAGCTGTAGATGTAGCTAGTGCTCTGGTAGAATGGGCTTTTGGCCTAGAAATCAACTCTTTACCTCTGAGCTGATAAATGCATGTAATCACAGAAGACAGCCATCTAGATAGGGTTACCTTGGATACTGGAAGGCCTTTCCTGTTCTCTGCATAGGATAAAAACAGTTGATCAGATTTCCTAAAATGTTTGGTTCTGTCCAGATAATATCTGAGTTGGCGGTGAACATCGAGATAATGTAGTTTTTGTTCCGCTCTATTAGAATAATTTGGGAAAAAAATTGGAAGATCAATAAATTGATTTAAGTTCGTCTGCGATGCCACTTTGGGTAAGAAAGACGGATTAGTCCTTAGAGAAACTCTGTCTTTGTGGAAGATTAAGTAGGGAGGACGAATGCAGTGGGCATGAAGCTCAGATACTCTCCTGGCAGAAGTAATGGCGACTAGAAAGAGCGTCTTCCAAGAAAGAAATTTCAATGAACAGGTAGCCGCAGGTTCGAAAGGGGGAAGAATCAAGGATGTTAAAATTAAATTTAGATCCCACTGTGGTGGGGGGTCTCTAATCGGAGGTTTAAGTAAATATATACCTCTAAGAAATGCCTTGCAAAGTTTATGTAACATGATGTTGTGGTCAAACAAGCCGATATGAAAATTTGAAATGGCTGCCAGCTGAACTTTTACTGTGGAGGAAGAAGATCCTGAATGAAAAATCTCGGCTAGGAAGTCCAAGACCGAATGAATCGGAGCAGTAAAGGGATCTATGTTCCTAGCTTTTGCCCAGAAGGAGAAACATTGCCATTTACTAGTGTAAATCCTTCTGGTGGAAGATTTAAGGGAAGCTACTCTGATATCCCGGACGGGATTAGAAATCATAGGAAGCCTGGCTAGGGATGGAAGTGGAGCAACCAAGCAGTGAGGTTGAGAGAAGGTATGGATTGGTGCAGCTGCCCCGACTGGTGGGTCAGAAGATCTGGAACCGGGTCCAGATGCCATGGCTGTGCCAAAAGATAATGATGGAGGAACGGAAACCATATCTGTCGAGGCCAATAAGGGGCAATGAGAATCATCTTGGCTCTCAAGGCGGTTTCTTTCTGAATTACTTGTGGTATTAAGAGGGAAAGGAGGAAAGGCATAGAGAAGTCCCCGGGGCCAATCTTGGATTAGAGCGTCTCTGGGGGGATGGCCTGGAAGGGGGAAGAGAGAGAGAAGTAGTCAGGGCACTTGCTGTTTTGAGGGGTAGCAAAAAGATCGCAGCAAGGAAGGCCCCACTTCTGAAAAATCTCTTCCGTCACAGATTGTTTGAGAGACCACTCGTAAGGCATGAGAATAGCTCTGCTCAACCTGTCCGCTATGATGTTGGATTTCCCAGGGATATGCGTTGCTATCAGAAACCGCTGAGAAGAGATTGCCCACTGCCAAAGTCTGAGTGCTTCTCGACACAGTGGATAGGACTTGGTTCCGCCCTGCTTGTTGATATACCACATTACGGACATATTGTCCGTTTGGACTGCAATAGTTCCCAGGGGAAGAGAGTTGTGGAGGGCTTGCAACGTTAAAAGCACTGCTCATCTCCAGGACATTTATGTGCAGGTGGCATTCGAAAGGTTGCCAAGTGCCATGGACCATCCTCCCCTGATAATGCCCCCCCCACCCGATCAGGGAGGCGTCCGATGTAACCGTGGCGACCGGGGCGGGAGGAACAAAGGGTATGCCCTGATGGACTTGAGGGGACAATGTCCACCAGGTCAGATGCCTTTTGCAAATTGGAGTTATTATGATCCTGTGACGCATGGGAAGTCGTTGAAAGGACCATTGGGAGAACAGCATCCATTGTAGGAGACGCATGTAAAAGCGGGCAAGGGGAAGAAGTGTTATGGCGGCCGCCATAAGACCCAATACTTTCAGAGCAAATCTGGCCTGAATTTTGTCGCTGTGAAGAATCACATGGATGTGGTTTTGAATATCCAAGATCCTTTGGTTTGTTAACTTTGCTGAAAGTTGTACGGTGTCCAATTTGGCACCTATAAAGGTAATAGATTGACAGGGCGACAAGGCAGATTTTTCAAAATTTATAGAAATCCCTAGCCCTTTGCAAATGTGAATGGTGTAATCTCTGGCTTGGATAAGTTGATGCCTGGTGGTGGCAGTGAGGAGCCAGTCATCTAGATATGGAAACACCTGGAATCCTTGACGTCTCAGGTGAGCCGTAACCGCTGCCATACATTTCGTGAACACTCTGGGGGCTGTAGTGAGTCCAAATGGCAGGCTCTGAATTGGAAGTGACTGGCCCCCAGCCGAAAGCGGAGAAACCTTCTGGAGCGCCTGTGAATTTTTATGTGATAGTACGTATTCTGAAGGTCTACCAAGCACATCCAATTGTCCTTGCCCCGAAAGGGTAGAATGGACTGAAGCGTGACCATCCGGAATCTTGTTTTCTTTACAAACGTGTTTAGTTTGCTGAGATCTAATATTGGTCTCCAGTCCCCTGTCTTTTTTGGTACTAAAAAGAACCTTGAGTAGATTCCAGATCCTATTTGGTCTGCTGGGACTGGCTGGATGGCTCTTTTTGCTAGCAGTTTTGATATCTCTGGTACTGCTAGTTCCCTTAGACTGGGTGGAATGTCTGGAAGGGTTCCCTTTTGCTGAACTGGGGTTTGAATAAAGGGAATTTTGTAACCCTCGGATATGATCGACTGTACCCATTTGTCTTGAGAAAGGGAAAGTCAGGCTTTTGGGTACAACGATAATCTTCCCCCGACTGCCTCCGAAGGTGGACAATCGGGCAACATCTCAGGGATGCTGGAAGGGTTTATCAGAGAGAGGCTCCCTGCTACCCTGATTCTGCGGACCCCCTCTGCCCCTAGGGCGGCGTCTGTTGTTGTTACCCCCACTGCCTCTGGGAGTAAACTGACCTTGTGCGTCAGGCATAACTCCTTGAGATTTGCGGAACCACATTTTCCCTCCCTTCTGACCTTTTGGGTAAGGTCTTGAAGGGGTGGAGAAACGGACTCCTATGGCAGAAAGAGTCTTGCCATCTTGTTCGCATCTAGTCGAGGTGTCTTTCACTTGAGGTCTGAACAAAGTCAAACCATCAAAAGGAGAGTTTGTGAAGGACGCCTTGAAGGGATTTGCAAAATTACAAAGCCGCATCCAGGATTGACGCCTTAAAGCCACTCCTGTGCCTGCGCTACTGCTCCATCGGCTGCATATGAAATGAGCCACATGGAGGAGTTAACAATGGAGTTTAGGATTCCTAGCTGTGAGTTAATTTTATCCTGGGACCCAGCAGCTGACGGATCCTGTAAAACTTCTCCCAACTCTTTAAGAACATCTCTTTGAAGGCGGGTGAAGTGACAAGTAGTTCAGCGACTGCATGGCAAAAGTCGCTAAAGAAAAAATCCGCTTGTCGTACCTATCCATAGTCCTGGAATCCTTGTTAGGAGGATGGACAGGTACTGAAGGATCAGCTAGTTCCTTCTTGGTGGCTGCAGCCACCACCATGGCATCAACCGGGACACCTTTTGTCAAATATTGCCTATCAGGTGGGGCTGTGATGAATTTAGAAGGCCTCCGAGGAATGGGTTCCACCGAATCCGGGGCCATCCACCCTTCTGAGCCACCACGTCCATAAGAGGGTCGAAAGGCGGAGACACCCAGGAGGTGGAGGGTCGAGACCCGAACGCCTCCAGGTATACCGACTCGTCCTCGGAAAGATTAAGGGAAGGCCAGTTCCCCCTCTGCTTAAGGAGTTCAAGGATGTCTGAGAAAGAGACATCCTCAGAGGGGGACCTTGGGGATCCCTCCGACTCATCCAAGTCAGTATCAGATGTAACAGACTCGGGGGAGTCTAGATGTTTCTTCTTACATGTCCTCTTACATGGAGGTTCACCTGACTGGTCAGGAGAAGCCTCGGAAGAGGAAGATATTCCCAGTGGGGAAACCTGAGGCGTTGGATCTCTGGGTCCGGGAGCAAGAGAGTGGGAAGAGACGTCAGCAGGCACTGTAGTGGGAGGAGCTGATGGAACTGACCGTTGACTAAGCCCTGGGGCTAGTACACTCCTCATCACCTCGAAGGCTCCCCCGTCAGAGAGACCAGAAGGCTCCCGCTCCGAAGAGATAGGAACCCCAGGCCGCACCGACAGGGATGGCTCCGAGGCTGATGTCGGGGCTGAGCTCACCAGCGCCGAAGCTCCGAGAGGGAGAACGGGGTCGGACAAGGGTCTGATGCCACTCGCCCCCCTCGGAGCCGATGAGAGAGACCAGACGTCCGGATCCCTCCAATGAAGGCATCAAGGAGATCAGAGCAGAGGACGACGGAGCTGAAGGGGGGGGGGGTGGTGGTATCGGCTCCGAAGTCACAACAGTCATGGCTCCGAGGAGCTCCGGCTTCGAGCTCTGTAAGAGAGTCGAAGGAGGAATGTTAGGTGAATGTGTAATAGCTACCTCTGTTGAGACGGGCTATGGAGCATTTGGGTCAATGCCTGAGACTTTAAAAGTCTACTCACCACTCTCTCAAGGTCGTGGTCGGACAGCCTGGACGACAGAGAAGACAGGCTCCGATGGCTCCGCTCCGAGAGCAGGGGTGATCTCGGAGCCGAATGTATCGACTCCAACGAAGGGGATCTTGATTTCTTTCTTGAGATAGGTGGAGCCGAAGGAGCCGACACTGAGTGCCCAGATTTAGCGGCATCGGCGCCGGATGGAGCCGATACTGTAGCTTGTGACATAGAAGGATCGGCTCCGGCCAGAGCCAATCTTAACACAGAAGGCGAACCAGTAGCCGATGGCTTAGGGCTTGGAGCCGAAGGCTTAACTGGTTTCGAGGGCTTCCCCAGAGCCGACTTAGTCGGGGAGCTCTCAGGCTTTAATAAGTCCCTCAGTATTAATTTATTTCTGCGCTCCTGCAGGACTCTTGGGCTGAAGGCATGGCAGAGAGCACAAGAGTCCTGCAGGTGCAGAGGTCCCAGGCAGTAAACACAAGAAGTGTGACCGTCTGTCAGAGACATCTTCTGACAGCACAAGTCACACTTCTTGAAGCCCGAGACCTTTGTGTCCTTCGACATAACTGTGTCGAGGAAACACTAAGTGACAAAAAACACAGACACACACAATAAACACCCAATCCAATAAAAATTAAAAACAGGGATACAAACACACCCAAACACACAGAATCCCTGACAAAAAATTAGGAAAGGGGAAGGCTTAAGGCCTAACTTAGGGGAAGGGATAAATAACTGGGAGAATAGGGAACACTAATGGAAATAGGGTTAAACTAATCGTTAAGAGTTTACACAACAACGGTAGTGACTAAAACTAAAGGGGGGAGACTAAAAGTCTGAAATTTGAAAAACTTACCAGGAGCCGGTAAAAAAAAGCACCTCATAGTTTAAAGCGGCAAACGAGATCTGGGTAGTCATCGCCTTGCATCATGGGATATAGGGTTGCCTCGAGCCGGTAAAATTAGCTCTCGAGCTTTAGTAAGTGGCCGAGTCGGAGCCGAGGATCGGCTACGAACCCATCCAGCAAGAATGAAGGCAAGATTGACAACTTAACATTCAGCTTTTAAAGAACACTGACATGTTTTTCTGCATATAAAAAGAATGGACACAATATGTTTCCTTAAATAACAGGACATGTTTATGATACTGTGACAATGTGTTTCCTCAAAAACATGTTTTTCTGCATGGACAACAGGACACTTATCAGCATTGGCAAAAGAACAGATGTTCTTGTACAAAGATCCAAATAGAATACAGGATGTTCACACTGTTAGAAAAGCTGGTCTCTTACAAGACATTGTTAAACAAGGAAGCTTAAAAATAATATTATCAAGTCAGCAGTTTGCATCAGCATCTGCAACAATTAGTATTGTTTCTACAGGATGAGCAGTTTTCCAAAACAGAATATCAAGAGGAAATGTATATGTTTATGCATGACTAAAATTGTATATAAAGAGCTGTATGACTCCAGTTATGTTAGAGGTATGGTAGGGACTCATTTGTCCTGAGGTAAATGTTATATCTCTCACATCATCTGTACTATATGAGAAGTAAAGTTGGAACAGTACTTTAAGCTGCAACGTTAGTCTGTTTGGTTTATTATAAAAAGTTATTTGTTATTGCTCTAAAGTTGATGCTGCAAAGTATATTCTCTCATCAGTGTATATTCTGCAAGTTTCTGTATGCAACAGACTGTGAATGCAAATATAACCAGACTTTGAATTTTAGCAGAATCCAGCCAGCAAGACTGAGCGTCTTAAGAAGACTTCAAATCCATCACAGCAAGCAGTAAGCTCCATATAATTTTTCAAGTAGAGCCCTATGTATGGGTCAGGAGGCCCTGCAGAATTGCAGAGGCAAACCCTGCCCTAGACAGAAAAGAGAGGTAGGTGGTAATGCTTTGTAAAGGTATGGACAGAGGTCCAGGTGGCCGCTTCCAATATGTCCCTGGTAGGTGCTCCTCTGAGGAAGGCAGTGGAAGTGGAGGTTGCCCTAGTGGAGTTGGTATGGATCGACTTAGGGATGGGTTTCCAATGTAGTCTGTAGCAAAAATGGATACAGTGTGAAATACATTTGGAAATGGTTTGTTTGGAGATGGGCTTCCCCTCTGCCCCTGGGGCAAAGCTTACAATAAGCTGGTCAATTTTTCTGAATGGCTTAGTGCGGTCCAGATAGTATATGAGTTGTCTGTGCACTTCTAGTAAGTGTATAATTCATTCCCCTTGTTTTGAGGGTTGGGAAAGAAGGTGAGAAGGTGTATGCCTGGTTAAGGGTCACACCAGATACCACCTTGGGCATAAAGGAGGGATTAGTCCTCAGGGAGACTCTGTCTGCATGAAAAATTATGAAGGACTCGACAACCATGAGAGCTTGAAGTTCTGAGACCCTTCTGGTTGAGGTGATAGCTACTAGGAAGGCAGTCTTCCAGGAGAGGTCTTTCAATTCTGTTGAAGCGGCAGGTTTGAATGGAGGTAAGGTTAGTTTCTCTAACACATAATTCGGGTCCCAGGATGGAGTAGGAGGGTCTTCTGGGAGGCCTGATATTAGAAGTTCCTCTGAGGAATTGTTTAAACAAAGGATGAGAGAAGAGGGGTGGGTCTGAATCATAATGGGCAGAGATAGCCGAGGCATGGATTTTAATACAGGAGAAGGTGAGGCCACTAATGAGCAACTCTGCTAAGTAACCTAGGATGAGAGGGAGGGAAGGAAGGTTGGGAAGTACTGCCCACTTTGGATCGTTTCCAGGAGCAGAATCTTTTCCATTTTCCTGCATAAGATTTTCTTGTGCTGGGCCTTCTGGCCTCTGTGATGATGTTCAGGACCTGTTTGCTTAACAGTGACTTCCTGTCACTTTTTAGTGTATGAGCCATGCTGAAAGTTTGAAAGCCTGTAGGTCTGTGTGCAGTACATTCCCCCTCTCCTGGGTCAAGACATCTGACCTTAGGGGAAGCAGCTTCGGGGACTGTAAGGTCACACTGTGTAGTAAGGGGTACCAATGCTGTCTGGGCCAACCTGGAGCGATGAGGATGGCCTTTGGTCTCTCCCCTCTTATTTAGATCAGAACCTTGGGAATAAGGGGCAGAAGAGGGTATGTGTACACAAAAAGGAAGCTCCAGGGGAAGGTTAAGACATCCAACTTCCATGCTAGGAGGTGATACTCCCTGGTACAAAACTTGTGCAGCTGGTGGTTGAGGTGCAAGGTAAAGAGATCCACCTCTGGGGTCCCCCACTCCTGGGTGATTTGCAGAAAGATTTTCTCTGTGGAGCTGCCATTCGTGGGGGTCCAGTACGTTTCTTCTTAGGTGGTCTGCCAGTGTGTTGTTGATCCCTGGTAAGTATTGGGCAATTAGGTGTAGCCCCATGGAGGTGGCTGTAAGCCACAGACTCATGGTTAACTTGCACAGGGGGTAAGACTGAGTGCCGCCCTGCTTGTTGATATACCACACTACTGTGGTGTTGTCTGTTTTTATAAGGAGGACCCCTGGCCTAAGATGGGGTTGGAGGGAAGTCAGAGCATTTTGCACTGTCATCATTTCTTTCTGGTTGATGTGCAAGTGAAGTTGCTGGGCAGTCCAGGGGGCCTTGGGTACACCTGCCTGTTAGGTGAGAGTCCCAAGTTATGTCTGAGGCGTTGGTGGTGATTGTCTGGCTGGAAGGGGGGAGGATGAAGGGAAGACCCTTGTTCATGGCGCAGGTCTCTGCCCACCACAGAAATCCGTCCCTTATGCAAGGGATCAGCGGGAGAGTGGTCTCTAGGGACCGAGTGTGCTGGCACCAAAGGTTCTTTAAGTACCACTGAAGCTTTCTCATGTGAAGCCTGGTGAGAGGGATGAGAAGGATGCAAGCTGCCATGTATCCCAGGGCTTGCAGGAACTTCCTCGCAGTGAGGTGATTTCTGGAAGCCAGCTGGGTGAAGTAGAGAGGCAGGAAGCTCTGCTTTTCTGTGGATAGGAAGGCCATTAGGGTTGCTGTGTCTAGCACAGCTCCCTTGGGTTTTACTTTGATTTTTTCTCATTGATGGTGAGCCCCAGGAAAGTTAGGAGTTTTTTTGGCAAAGATAAGATCCTGGAGTAACTTTTCTTCGCTGTTTGCCTGAATGAGACAGCCATCCAGGTAAGGGTAAAGCTGTATATTTCTCTGTCTGCAGAAATCTATAGCCGGGGCCAAGCTTTTGGTGAATACTCTGGGAGCAGTAGATAAGCGAAAGGGCAGCGCAGACAACTGAAAGTGCTGATTGGCTGATCTGAAGTGCAGGAATTTTCTGCATGATAACCTGATGGGGATGTGGAGGTAGGCATCTTTTAGGTCTAGTGTCACTAGCCAGGCATTTTGTGTGAGCGTAGGCAGGAGATGCTGCAAGTTAGATTTTGAATCTGGGGACCACCAAGGAGGTGTTCAGTTTGGATATATCCAAGATGGGGCACCAAGTGCCCTCTTTTCTGGGAAAAAGGAATAGTCTGGAGTCAAAACCTTTTCCTGTTTGATCCAGAGGTACAGGTTCTACTGCCCCCTGGGATATTAGTGTTTTTACCTGTTTTAATGCCTCTGCCAACTGGTTTGGGGGGAGGTCTGGGTATCCTCTTGGAAATGGGAGTTCGTTGAAGGAGAATCTGTATCCCTAAGAAATGATTTTTAATACCTATTGGTCCTTGGTTATAGAGACCCAATTGTCCTTGAAGAGGGTGAGTCTTCCTCCTAGATTTACATGAGTGGAGGGCAGAGAGGGGAAGAGTCATTGTGCGTGCCTACCATAGAAGCTTAGCTTAGAACTCCCTGCCTTAGAGGCGGAAGTGGCCCATTGTTTGCTTCTTTGCTGGCCCTGGGATAGGGGCCTGGATGTCCTGTCCCTGTGGGGCTTACTTTGGTCCTGTCTGCTGGGTGCAGGGAAGGCCCAGTGCTTAGAGGGAAAGTTCCTGCTGAATCTGGGCAGTTGAACTTGAAAGAAATCTTTTACTGTTTGCATGGATTTTGCTTTGTCTTCCCTCTTTTTAAGCACCTCTTCTGCTTTTTCGCCAAACAGGCGTTCCTTATCTAGGGGTGCATCAATAAGTTTAGACTTAACATGATCAGGGAAAGGTTGTTCCTTCAGCCATGCATGTCTTCCAATAACAAATCCTGTCACTGCTGCCGTGGTAGAGGCTTCTAGGACGTCACATCCACATTGTAAAGAGTGCTTGGTCACTTGACAAGCAGAGTGTAGTAATTCTGCCAGCTCTTTTGAGTTGGCACCATCAGGAAAGGTAGCAATCTTCTGTTTTAATTGTTCCAAAGTGTGTTGCTGATATGTTTAACATATGGAACTGACAACTGAGTGCTCTGATAAATAAGGTTGCTGAGGTGTATACTTTCTTACCCCATCTGTCCAGAGCTCTGGAGTCTTTGTCAGAAGGAAGAGGATTCTTGGCAGAACTAGTCTTGGCTCCTTTGGGTCACTGTGTAATGACCTCAGGGTTTGCAGCAGGGTTCCTATATACGTATTTGTGAGAATTCAGTACTCTTTAGTACCTGTTGGGTTTAGCTGAAGCAGGAGCCAGGGCATCAGGGGCTAAACTGGATTCAAGGAAAACATCATTCACCATTTCTAGAATAGGTGGGATAGCCAGGGGTCTGTGCTGGGGCAGGTCCAGGAAACTCTCTTAAGTCATTTCTTTGACTGTGGGTAGTCCTGAGATTCCCACTGAAAATGTTCCCTGAGGGATTGAAGGGTTTCCCCAAAGGAGAGGTTCTCTGGAGGGGAGGCAGAGGGGATAGATTCATCTGCATCTGAATCCTTATAAACAGTTAAGGGCTGTTGTTCTTCTTCAAGGGAAGAATAATCAGATTCTTCAGACGCTTGGTCTGTCAATTTCTGGAGAAGGAAGCCTTTTCCTTTTTGGAGTGGGGGCTTGAGTACCTCGGATAAGGGAGATGAGATCCTTTGCCATTTTAAGCATTTGAGCTTGGGATGGGGGAGCAGTAGCAAGATGGTGGCTGGAAGCAGATTTCCTAGGAGTGGCCTGGCTTAGAGGCCTGAGAGAATCCGTCAGTCTCTGAGAAATGGTAGTCAGAAGAGAAGACTGTTTTTGTAGTGCGAATGGCCTCCTTGGAAGCCAGTGCCTGCACTGCGGCTCCGGACCCAACCGAGGCAGAGACAGCCAAAGGCTCGGAAGATGAAGTGGATTTCGGTTGCATACCGGACTCCAAAAGGGTCTCTGCAGAGGCCTGCATAGAAGATGAGTCGGGCATTAGGGGCTGCGAAAGCGCCTCACTGAATTCCAGAGAACTGATAACTTGCTTAGCGGTTGCATTGTCGGAAGGCTTAGCGCTGTGTGGCCTGTCTCAATCTTTACGTTTATTCAGAATGTCGGCGAATTGTTGGCTAATGGACGCCATATCAGAATTCGGAGATGGAATACGAAAATAACTATCTACAAAAAGAGCTCTACGGCGAATGGTTCTCGCATTAAAGAAGGCAGAGAACTGACAACTAGGGATGTCATGGTCTGGGCCTAAACAAGTGATGCAGTAAGAATGAAAGTCTCAATGTGGGATCTGCTTTCCACAGGCGAGACAATTGTTAACTTTTTCAGACATCGGTTAGAGCAAGAAAAAAGGGTCCCCAACGGAGTACTTCGCTTTAGACATTTTCTGCTGAAATTCAACTTCTGGTAGCGACAGACTGTCACTCGTGTGAACTGCTTCTGCTACGGGCTCCACGGCAAGAAAGACTGATGTAATGACGTTGGCTGTTTTGCTTTATAGTGCTGATGACCTGATGTCAAGACTACAGGCGACAGCAGCCAGCGCACAAAAACATTGTCTCTGGTATTCGGGGAGGCCGAGGGCTACCACAGCATAGATAACCCACAGGTGATGACTGCAACAGTGAAACATGAAGAACATCTGGAGAAACCATGCAGTCAACTTTAGCGCTTGTAGATCTGGTAGAAACATGCCAGATGGATAACCCAGTAGATTTGGTGGGTGTAGTAAATGAGGCCAAAGGAAGTGGAACCACACTTGCTGGGGTCAGAAGGGAGTGATGAGGATCACCTTGGTCTTGCATCTTCTGGCTTTCTTAATGAATTTTGTTAATAGTGGTACAGGGGGAAGGACACAGAGGAGACCCGGGGCCCAACTGTGAACTACATCATCTCTCCCCTCACTGTCCCTTTGAAGGAATTATGGCAAAGTTACTGAAGTAACTGGTACACTTGTTGTTCAGGTACGAGGCAAATGGGTCATAGCAAGGTTGGCTCCTGTGGCTGAAAATTTCTGCTGCCACTGTCTGACTGAGAGACGACTCATGAGGCAATTGGATTGATCTGCTCAGCTTGTCCTTTAGTACTTTCGACATCCTGTGTACATGCATTACTATCAGAAAACAATGGGAAGGCATCACCCATTCCCATATTCTCATGGACTCCCAAAGTGGATATAATCATGTTCTCCCTTGTTTGTTGGTGTACCATACCACTGACAAATTGCATGGATATCACACTCTTAGGTAGGCAGTCCTGATTGGCTTGCAATGCTAGGAGGACTGTTCTCATCTTTAAGATATTTATGTGAAGTTTGGCCTCTACAGGTGCCCAACTACCTTGAACAGTCGTCCCTTTGAAATGCACCCCCCCAGAAGGGAAGCATCCATGATCACAGTGGCTCTGGGAATTGGAGGGCAAAAAGGTCTCTTCTGTGACTGATGGGGAAGTTATCCACTATCTGAACTGATCACTGTAAATCTATGGCAGCCAAAGTTTTCCATGAAGGGGTGTAGATTCTGTGACCATTGGAATGAGATGGTCCAATGTAGCACTCTCATGTGGTATCTCGCAAGTATAACTAAAATGATGGTAGAGGACATCTAACCTAACAAACAGAGATTCAACTTTGCTTGAGACGGGGCATTTTAGATTACTTGAGAGGCTGTTAGTCTTAAAGACAGCACCCTGGTCTCTGGCAGTTTGACAGTTTGAAGAGCTGTGTTGATATGGCATCCTATGAACTCCATCTGCTGTGTGGGCAACTTTTAGCTTTTTGTTTGATTCACTGTGATCTCTTGTCTATCTGTAAGACATAGCAAGTGTGCTTGTTGTACCAGTAGATCCCTAGAAGCAGCAGTTAGGATCCAGTCATCTAGATATGTGAAAGCATGGATACTTTGTGGTTGGAAGTGAGCTATAACCACTGCCATAATCTTGATGAACATCTGGGGGGCTGTGGTGAGACCAAAAGGCAGTGCTCTGAACTGAAAATGATTGGCCCCTAGCCAGAAACAAAGAAATCTTCTACACTGCCTCCGAATCTTGATATGATAGTAGGCATCCTGAAGATCTATACAGCACATCCAACTGTCCCTCCTCAACAGAGGTAATATGGACTGTACTGTGACCATCTGGAACTTTATCTCACAAACTGATTGAGATAGCAGAAGTCCAAAACTGGCCTGAGGTATCTTTTTTTTTTTTCTGGAGAAAACAAACCTGGAATAGACTCTGGATCCTAACTGGTCTGGTGGGACCTGTTGGATGACTCTCTTTTTTTAGCAACTTTGAAACTTCTATTGCCGTAGTTTCCAACTGACTGAGTGAAACATCGGGAATCTTTAACATCGTCTTTGGAAGATACAAAAAATGAATGGTGTAGCCTCTGGAAGTAATCCTTAGCACCCAGGAATTTGATGCAATCTTCTGCCAGGCTTGTGATTCCAAGGTTAAGTGTCCCCTAAGTCCTTCCTGAGTGCGTCAGTCAGGTAATCCTTTAAGAGTGCTGATCTGGTTTCTTGAACTGCAAAAACCCCGATTATGCTGTCCACATCTACCCCCGGGGTGATGTCCATTTTTGTTACTTCCCCCTCTGCCTTGGGGATGGTCCATCTCCAGTATCTTGGTGAAAACCCTGTGAATTTCTGAACCACATTTTCTTATCAGCCCTTTGGTTCCTGGAATAGGAACTCTGAGGGACACAGAAATGGTTTCTTATGGCAGACAGGGTCTTACCATCCTGCTCAGACTTAATAAGCATTTCTTTAACATTTAGCCCAAAGAAGGCCATTAATAAAGGATGCCTTAAAGCTTTCCTCGAAATCGCAGAGTCAAGTCCAGGCATGGCAATGCATGGTAATGCCTAAACCTGCTGTTCTTGCCATACCATCTCTGCTGCATTGCAGAGCAGGCACATGGCTACATTAGAAGTGGATTGCAGGGTAGGCAAATGGGTATTCACAGTTTTTTTCTGAACATCGGGCAGCAATCTTCCCAAGAAGGCCTTGGAAATCACCTTGGTCAAGTCCATCTGAAAGTGAGTTACATGTGCAAGGTAATTCAGTGCTTGGATTGCAAAAGTCACCAAAGCACAGGTCTGTTTGCATAGTCTGGCCAATGCCCTTAACTCCCTGTAAGGGGGATGCAGAGAACTATTCTCCTCAGACAATTTTTTTTTGTAACTGCTGCAACTATCATGACATCTACTGGTGGTCTTTTAGTCCAGTGTTTTCTGTCTTTTGGCACCACTAAACTTCTGTCTGTTTTTTCGGTGGGGAGGGGGGGGGGTTGGAGTCTACCACATCAGGGTCCTTCCATGCCCTCTGTGCCACAAGATCCGTAAGTGCATCTGGAGGGGGAACCATCCAGGATGTAGATGAGCCAGTTTTGTAAGCTTCGAGGAACATAGATTAGTCTAAAGAAGGGGTTTTGGTTGAACAACCCTGCTTCCATTTCATCAATTCTAGGATGTCATCAAAATGTGATGTCTTCTGGGGGTAGGGGGTGGGACTGGATCTAGGGGAACCTTTACCTTCATCCAAATATGTGTCTTCAGTGATAGACTCATGAGAGGAGTCTAGGTGCTTCCATCTGCATGTCTGTTTCCTAGGAACTTGTCTCTGGGATTCTTCTAGAGACAGCTTAGAAATAAGACTGGAAACATGAATGTTGAGTACCCTCGAACTTTATAGGTTCTAACTGTTCCTGTCGATCAGAATGAGAGGAATAAATCAAAAGATCCACTGGGAGTCAGGATGGATCTTTACTCGAAGTCCGCACCTGCCTTCTTGGTCCAGCCAAGGCCCTTACAACAGCCTCAAAAGCCAATGTTGCAACCAGAACTGAGGAAATGTTTCCCCTTTCCAAAGACTCAGGAACTCATCCTGGTTCAACAGAGCTTGGCTCCAAGAATGATTTTGGACCTAAGGTATCAAGTGCCATGGCCCTGAGAACTTGGAGTAGACTCCACCATATGAAAGCCAACACTGACTATTTGGCTCAGAGACTCGCATTGATCCGAAAGAATCAGTGTTGAGAAAGTAAGGAATGTAAACACTGAAGTCCCTTGAACTGCTGAATCTGACTGAGGTGTGCTGGAAGGGTTTGGACCCATGGGAAATGGATCTGAAAGGTGAAATGGTACCAGAGAAAAGGGTGATAGGGTTGATGGTCCTGTACCTGGAGATTCCCTTGTAGATGGCACCAAGATGACTCCCAGTAGGTTCTGTGTCCTTAAGAATTTCCTCATCATATGGCTGACATCCATTTTAGTTGTACTTCTAGTGGACTAGACTGACATCGATGATGATGCTATCAATGAGGCCCTGGAGAACCATTTGTCTTGTAAAAGAGGCGAATGCAGCTGAGGGGTTCACTGGAGCTGGTGAAAATCTAACAAGAACAGAGGGAGTTCGGATATGACTCTCTGATGGATTGAACTACCTCAGTGTTTTAGGTGCTGGACTTGAGGGATTACTTCAATCTGGGGATCTTTTCCTTGATTTCCCAGATCTCTATTCCTCCATTTTTTTCTCTTCACATCTTTTTTTCTGTAGACTTTTTTTTTCTGTGTACCTTTTCTTAGACTTGCCTCTTTCCCTTTTTCTGTCTTACTGCTTGGAGAAGCTGAGGCTGGGCTAGAATCAGAAGACATAGCTAGAGAAGCAGAAAATGAAAACCATGCCTGAGGGGGAAGCAATCCTTTTAAAATAGTTTTTTCTTTCCTGCCCTGACCAGCCCTAGACCCAAAAGTAGCACAAGTGTCACAGTCAGCTTGAAGGTGGCAGCACCTAAACAATACGCACAAAGTGAGCGTGCGTCTTGAAGACAGATTTTGTGCTCAAGCTGAATACTTTTGAACATACTTCTCAAGTGAACCTCATTACAAGGAATGCACCTCATTTGGGGTCTTAGAAAGTTCATGTTCTTCGAAGCTCTACATCGAAAGGGCCTGTCACACACAGTGTTAGGAATTTTTAAGTGAACTCCATGGTAAACAGAAAAGAATCATATTAATTCATTAAAATGTCTTCTTTACAAGCAAACCCAACATATTTTAGCCATCCTATGACCTTCCTAGTTGAAATCGTTAGTAAGCCATTCGTATGTATTCCACATTTTGCCCATTTATTCCACATTGTGAGGGTAGTGTTCTTCATTTTGGAGATGGAAAGTTGAGAGCTATGCCTTTGAAAGCCTTGAAGTTTGTTCGACATCAGAAAAACTACAATAAATGCAGTAAATCAAAATATTTAACACACACACATACATGCACGCGCACACACACAGTCTAATTCTAAGAAAAATCACACTTCTAACCTTATACTTAAGATATAGTCTTCTTTTTCTTTTGGCTGTTCCCGTTAGGGGTCGCCACAGCGGATCATCTGTTTTCACTTCTTCCTCGCCTCTGCATCTTGCTCTGTCACACCAACCATCTGCATGTCCTCTCTCACCACATCCATATACCTTATCTTAGGCCTTCCTCTTTTCCTCTTACCTGGCAGCTCCATCCTTAGCATCCTTTTCCCAATATACCCAGCAGCCCTCATCAGCACATGTCCAAACCAACACAATCTTGACTCTCTGGCTTTGTCTCTAAACCATCCAACCTGGGCTGACCCTCTGATATACTTATTTATAATCCTGTCCACCCTAGTCACACCCAGTGCAAACCTTAACATCTTTAACTCTACCACGTCCAGCTCTGACTCCTGCCTTTTTGTCAATGCCACTGTCTCCAATCCATATAACACAGCTGGTCTCACTACCCTCTTGTAGACCTTCCTTTTCACTCTTACTGGTATTCATCTGTCACAAATCACTCCTGACACTCTTCTCCACCCTGCATGTACTCTCTTCTTCACCTCTCTTCCACACTCGCCTTACTCTGAACTGTTGATCCCAAGTATTTAAACTCATTCAGCTTTGTCAACTCTACTCCCTGCATCCTCACCATTCCACTATCCTCTCTCTCATTCACACACATACATTCTGTCTTAGTCCTGCAACGTTCATTCCTCTCGTCTCTAGAGCATATCTCCACCTCTCCAGGGTCTCCTCAACCTGTTCCCTACACTCACTAAAGATCACAATATCATCTGTAAACATCATAGTCCAGGGGACTCTTGTCTGATTTCGTCTGTCAACCTGTCCATCACCACTGCAAATAAGAAAGGGCTCAGAGCTGATCCTAGATGTAATCCCACCTCCACCTTAAACGCATCCATCACTCCCACTGCAGACCTCACTGTTGTCACACTACCTTTGTACATATCCTGTACCACTCTTACATACTTCTCTGCCACTCCCGACTTCCTCATAGAAAACCACAACTCCTCTCTAGGCACCTTGTCATATGCTTTCTCTAAGTCCACAAAGACACAATGCAACTCCTTCTGACCTTCTCTGTACTTCTCCATCAACACTCTCAGAGCAAACATTGCATCTGTAGTGCTCTTTCCTGGCATGAGACCATAGTGCTGATCACTAATCATCACCTCCCTTCTTAATCTAGCTTCCACTACTCTTTCCCATAGCCTCATGCTGTGACTGATCAGTTTTACCCCTCTGTAGTTACTACAGTTCTGCACATCACCCATATTCTTAAAAAGAATCGGTACAAAAACACTTTCTCCACTCTTCAGGCATCCTCTCACTTTCCAAAACTTCATTAAACAATCTGGTTAAAAACTCCACTGCCATGTCTCCTAAACACGTCCATGCTTCCACAGGGTATGTCATCTGGACCAACAGCCTTTCCATTCCTCATCCTCTTCATAGCTATCCTTACTTCCTCCTTGCTAATCCATTGCACTTCCTGATTCACTATCCCCACATCATCCAACCTTCTCTCCCTCTCATTCTCTTCATTCATTAGCCCCTCAAAGTACTCTTTCCATCTCCTCAACACACTCTCCTCGCTTGTGAGTACATTTCCCTTATTATCCTTTATCACCCTTACTGCTGCACATCTTTCCTAAATTGGTCCCTCTGTCTAGCCAATCAGTACAGGCCCTTTTCTCCCTCCTCAGTGTCCAACCTTTCACAGAACTCTCCATACGCCTTATCCTTAGTCACCTCTCTCCTTATACCCGTCTCCTTTCTTCATCTCTCTGACAATCCCACTTCTTCACCAGCCTCTTTCTCCGTATAATCTCCTGTACTTCCTCATTCCACCACCAGGTCTCCTTCCTCTGTCCAGATGTCACACCAAGCACCTTTCTAGCCGTCTCCCTTACTAGCACTGCTGTAGTTACCCAGCTATTCGCTAACTCTTCACTGCCACACAGTCCCTGACTTAACTCTTCCCCGAACTCCACCTCACAATCACCTTTTTTCAGTTTCCGCCATTTGATCCTTGGTGCTACCCTCACACTCCTCCTCCACCTCTTCTTGATTACCAAAGTCATCCTACAGACCACCATTCTATGCTGCTTAACTACACTTTCCTCTGTCACCACTTTACAGTCTCCAATCTCCTTCAAACTAGCCCTTCTGCATCCACCTGTGTGCATCTTCCTCCATTCTTGTATTTCACCCTATGCTCCTCTCTCATTAAAATACGTATTCACCACAGCCATGTCCATCCTTTTCACAAAATCCACTACCATCTGACCTTCTGCATTCCTTTCCTTAACAGCACATCTACCCATCACTTCCTCATCCCCTCTGTTCCCTTCACCAACATGCCCATTTAATCTGCTCCAATCACCACTCTCACCCTTGGGTACAGTCAACACCACTTCATCCAACTCAGTCCAAAAATGTTCTTTCTCATCCATTGCACACCCAACCTTGCGGAGCATATGCACTAACAACATTCATCAGTACACCATCAACTTCCAGCTTCATAAACTTCACTCTATCCGACACTCTTTTCACCTCCAAAACACTCTTGGCATACTGTTCCTTCAGGATAACTCCTACCCCATTTCTCCTCCCATCCGCACCATGATAGAACAATTTGAACTCACCTCCGATACACTTGGCCTTACTCCCCTTCCATCTGGTCTCTTGCACACACAATATATCAACCTTCCTTCTATCCATCAGATCAGCTAGTTCTCTCCCTATACCATTCCTACTGCTAACACTCAAAGTTCCTACCCTTACTACCACACTCCTAACCTTTCTCCTCTCTTCCTGCCTTCGGGCATGCCTTCCCCCCTCTTCTTCTCCTTCAGCCAACAGTAGCCCAATTTCTGCCAGCACCCTTTGGGCTAACAGTACTGGTGGCGTCGTTGTTAACCCAGGCCTCGACCAATCTGGTATGTAAATCTGTATTGTTGCCCGCATATGTCATTTGGCAAAAGTTTACACCAGATGACCTTCCTGGCGCAACCCTCCCCATTTATCTGGGCTTGGGACTGGCACGAAGAAATACACTGGCTTGTGCATCCTCAGTACCAAAATAAATAAATTAATAAATAAAAATTTAGAAGAAACACACAGACAAAAAACACCCAAGAGCTAACTTGATACGATTAATCTAAATATATCCTAAAATACCCAACTTCGATGTCACATAACTATAGACTAACACTAATATCCAAAATGTTAGAAAGAACACTTTCATTTATCATGAAACGCAGAAGCTCATGGATATGTCTGGCAAATTCACTCTGCAAATGAGATTTGAGGTAATTGAGTGGACGGCAGGGAATATGAGGTAGGAGAGGAGTCAGAGTCTTAGATCCACAGCTCTGGAAGAAGGTACCAAGGGCAGATCTGATCAGATCTACAACCTAAATATTGAACTGGATTAAAATAGACAACATCACACCTACAGGACAAACTTTAATTTGGTATAAAACAAATTAAAACATAAAAAAAACATGATGGCTGTGAAAAGTAGGGTTGTGAATCATTTAAATGAACCCAGGGATTCTCTTTATGTGGAAATTGTCCCCTTGCATAAGAAACTGTAAAACTAAACATCTTACTTCTGTGAACACAACTAAAACTGAGAGTGACATTTAATCACTAGTACTAGCTCAAAGATGATCATCTATATGGTAGTGTGTAGTAGTGGATTTATATTATATCACTGAGTTTTTGGAAACTCAAAATTCATATGGTTGAGACCATATGATCAAGTTTCCAAAAACTCAAAAGTTAAAAGAAAAAAATCTACATCCCCACACCCTTGCAAATTATATATACAAACTCTGAGATTGCACTACAAAGGAGAAAGGGTAAATTCCCTGATCCACACTGTACTGCGATCTACACAGAAGGGCTTCAACTGGGCAAAAATGTAGATTTGTTCTTTTTTTTTTAATTTTGAGTTTTCGGAAACTCCATCATATGAATTTTGTGTTTCTGAAAACTCAATGATAAATATAAATCCGTAGTGGTAGGGCTTTTTGCACTGGATCTTCAGACCACAGACAATGCATATCCACATATGTAGCATCCTGCTTAAAAGTAAGGTAAAAGGCTGCCATTTTTATAACTTGAGGTATTGATAAACTTACTCTCTTGGCACATTTACATTCTAGAAAATGGCATCAAGTATTAAATAATCAGGAAAAAATTTGGACAGTGTCTTCATGTGTCTTTTAGGCTTTTATCCTCCTGAGTAGGATGAATTTTTTGGATTACCTTAATTACTTTTTTTACATTATGGCATTGCAATTTAGTGTTTTTGCACTGTCAATTTGCTCTGCCACTAGATGGAAGCATAGTGTCACCATTTATGCATTTTTGAGTGCCTGTTTTTGAGCAACATCTTGAAAGAAATTCCACAGAATATGGTTTGATTGACATATTCAGGAGATGTGCATTATTAATAAAGTTATAGTTCATTTAGCCTTTGTAATGGGGCATCTTATTATTTTTCACATTCTGTATGCTGTGGAAAACTTAAGGTTTTACTTAGTGTTTTTTCAGTTATTAATAAGCTTTTCAACGGAAGAAGCAATGTTTATGTTTATATAACTTCAGAAAATAACGCATAGATGTCAACTGTCACATGCCATGTATATTTTTACAATAAACTGGATCTGTGATTGGCTAGATGTGACACTGAAGAATATGCATAGGAAAACCAGTATGTAGGTGGTGGCCAAATAAAAACATTATCAAAGATTTTTTGAGGGCTGTCTTTCTTTTTCTTTATATATTTTTGCCATGCATCATTTTTTTTGGGATCTTGCACCTGTCAAGTATATATATCCATGCAAACACACACTAGGAGAGAGTCGAATAAAGACACACACACACACACACATATATATATATATATATATATATATATATATATATATAAAACATACAGTCATTACACTGACTGTGTTTCACTTGATAAATCACTGTGTACATGCACATGTGTTTCAGACAACGGTCAGTGATTTTTCTGCCACTCACTGTAGTAAAATATATATATATATATATATATATATATATATATATATATATATATATATATATAGGAGCCGTTAATAATCTCAAAATACTGAAATGTCGAATTTCAGTATCTCGAGACTATAAACTCGAATGTTTAAAATAGCGAAAGTTCATAATCGCAAATTCTAATATTTCAAATTCGCGGTTATGGCCTTACGCTACGTGATGTCCAGGATTGTGTGTTTATGGTGCGCGGTGCCGTGTGTGGATCTAGGTGTTTTGTCAGGTAAGTGAGTGTTTTGTAAGGGATTTGAGTGGGGGTTAGAGTGTGTTTGAGTGTGCTGATATGTTTGATGTGTGTGTGAGGGACTGGAGAACGTGCGTCTGAGTTTGTTTTTGTTTCCTGTTCGTGTGATCTTGGAGTTAGTATACATAAGTAGGGGGTGTGGGGGTCGCAGGGGGGGGGCTTGCTCCCCTGCTTATGTGTGTATGAGTTGTGTATGTGTGCAGTTTTTGTTTATGTTGTGATGTGGGTGTTGTGGTGTATGTATGGTGTAGTGTATGCGGTTTGTTTGGTGTTTTGAATTTCGCGATTTTGGGCTCGGGGTTTTGTAGTTTCGGTGTTTTCTGGATTCGGTTTCATAGTTTCGAGATACTGAAATTCGATGTTTCAGTATTTCGAGATTATGAAGTGAATATATATATATATATATATATATATATATATATATATATATATACATATATATATGTATGTGTGTTTATGCGTGTGTATTCATATATATCAAATACGTCCGTCATCAAGATGCTAAATATCAATGTCTTTACATCGAAACCACATACACTAACAAGCAACCATGCATGCACCGAGAAGCAGCCTCAGTGTATGCAGCCCCCCACCCCCAAACAAACAAAACATTTTTTTGCACGGGTCACCCTGCGTTCCCCCACACTCCCTACTAATTACATACACTAACCCTGAAATTGCACATACAGGGGTAAGGGCATATTCTCAAACCCTGGAAATTGTTTGATCTCAGATACCTGTTAACCAGCTGTTTAGTCAATCATAAACGGTCATCTAATCAACTGTCAACCAAACACATACTCGACCAGTGGGATGGGACCCATATATTTATTTTATGAACATAAATGTGTGTGTGTGTGTGTGTGTGTATATATAAGTATATACAAAAATATATGACACAGAGGTCAAGGAGCTACTGCCTTTACAGAATGATATGGTTAATAAGGAGAATATAGGTTCATAGGTGTGTACTAAGCTAATGGCCCTGGAGCCTTTACAAACCTAGCCCATAGGATTACTCTGGCATTGTGCCACCCAACCTTAGTTCCCAGTGCCTCTGTCAAGTAGAGCCACTGGAGTGATCCCCGGGGTGAATTTTCTATTTCCCATCCACTCATCAAGATTTCTCTTGAAGTGGGCCAGTGAGGTGCTCTGATTGACATGTATGGGAAGTCTGTTCCATAGCATGGGCAGTCTCTGGGTTATGAACCTGTCCCTCCAGCAAGTTACATTGATTGTGGTAATGAGGTCCAGGTCTCTGAAGCGTGTCGTGCAGAGGGATTGGGATTTCTTTAGATGTAGCATTTCTAACAGAGCTGGGACAGGCATGGCTTTGTAAGTCAAGCAGAGATCGCCTCTAAGTAGGCGATATGATATGAAGGATCAGAAGCACAAATTAAGACGAGAAGGTTCCTCTCTGATAATCTGTGTTTGATCATAAGAACAAGGCAGGAGTCCTCTTTTCCCTTAGTTATTTCTTTTATTTTTAAAATTGTTAGCAAATAAGAGATTCACAAAGTCAAGGATATAACTGGTTTGGTAATTAAAAGTAGCTTTACTTGCTTACTAACTACAGTGAACAGGCAAAGAAAAAAAGAGTAAGGGAGTGCTAAGTGAAAGACCAACTTTAGTGACGATTTTAGTAGAGTCTAGAACAGATGATGCTGTTAAAAAAGTCAAAATTAGTAGGTGTATAAAATACTGCATGACAAATGTAACAGTCTATCCAAGGAGGTTAGAAAATTTCCAAAGAGAGAATGGAAAGGCAATGTACAAAGGAACAATGGGAAAAAAATCAGGCTCCCAAGTATGCAAAAGAATCTAGAAGCTTTAGAATATTTTTGCATGGCATATCCCAAGTAGATTTCAGAGGATTTTCCTCAGGTAGCAAATGCAAAAGATGTGATGGGGATGAAGAAAGTAATGGAAACGTGTTTTTTGGGAATATAATGAGTTGGCAGATTAAAAAGCAGTAACTAAGGAAATTACTCTTTTGATCTGGGAAATACTGTCTGAATTGCCTAGTTATAGTAAGGCCTTACTAAGTTTAATGTTACTGGCTACTGAAAAAGCTTTGTCCTCCTGCACCTAGTTCTTATGTGTGCTAAACCTACCCTTAACTTGAATCCTGTATATTGGGGAATTAAACACCCTTTCCTTAACAGTACCATCAAACACAAAAACATATGCTAAATGCATCTATCCCCTTCACTAGCTCTTACTCGAACCGCAACCCACAAATACTTGGGTACATAAGCTCATCCCCAATGCCAAAACTTTTGTTAGAAACAAAGGTTTTAGTATTAGTACCCAAAACCCACTTACCTTACATATGATTTTTAAGAGGTTGACAATTGCTGACTCGACAATTGACCGTCTGACTAACACAGACAGCAAAACATTTGTCAACAAATCATATGTTTGAGGAAATAAATTACACCCCACTATGTGACTATACATTAGAATCAGGGGTCAAATATTTCTGTTTTTCAATGCATTACTGGTTGACTTACATAATACAGTCATGTCTGTATTACATAAATGTTGCTCATAGTTCAATACTTAACTTACATGTATAAAATACAAATAGTGTGTGGGTTCACATGTATCTCTATAGGACAACTGGTTTAATACTCAACAAATCAAACTATAAAGCACTTGAGAAAAACTGCTCGCAACACAATCTTTAAAAAAAAAAAAACAACAAAAAACAAAACATAAAACATTACCCCCACTGTTCCACAATCTTGCCTACAAAAAAAGGTGGCGATGTGGGCTTTTTTCCTATGCAACAACTTTACTTCTCGAATATAAATGACACTCCCATACATGTATATAAATTCTGTATGTATTATAACAACATTGCTCACAATTCTTCAAAGTTAGGCCAGGCTTGGCTAACATATTAGCATATTTTTTCATAAACCAGCGGAGGACATATTTTTGTGTCACTAAAGTTCCTCGCAGTGTGCAGAGCAAATTCTGCTCTTCTTTTTTCTTTACGTTGTCTGATTGACAAACAAGAGTCAAACTCAGCCTATATCAGTTCTTTGCTTACTTTATCTGACGGTTGTATGCATTACACACTGCATTTTTCTTCTGAAGTACTTATTTGCTGAGAGTAATTGCTGTGATGCTTCCTGGTCATGTGTAATTAACATGTCTCATTTCTGGATGACGGCATCAGCGGTACTGTTTACATATTTGTAAAAAGTTCCCAGCCATTCATGATGGACAGAAGCTAAAAAGTGAATTACTATGGTCTTCTTGTGCAGAGATAAATGCCTTTCACTCGACTCTGGCATGTAATTACTGATGTGTGTGTGTACTTACTCTAAACTGTTATCATGTACACACCAAATGCAGAGACAGTAAGTACTACTGGCATCGCCCATTACAACACATTCATTAGCTGGTAACAGAGTACTATAATTCACATATACCAATGCCTTCCATACTACTCCATCCCAGCAGTACAAGAAACTGCCCTTGCCTATCAATGGAAATCATATGGAGCTGAAAAGGGAAGGAACAGGTCCTGCCATACCTGAAAATAATCCATTCAACACATTTACCAGTGTATCAAGGCCATCTTCTAATAAAAATGTCAGTCTTCATACCTGAAAGAAACTGACTTTTCAAGACTAATGCTTCTAATTACTGCCAAGATAAAGATTTCTCTGATTACATGGAGGCAAGAGATGAGGTTGCTGATATTGATGAAAAAGACAAAAGAAGGGAATCAATGAAAGATGGTACTGACTTTTTCTTCTACAAGACGGTGATAAGGAAAATATTATCTGCAGCATTAAGATATTTCAATCATGGAGATAAAGCCACTGTGCTCCACTGTTGGTGATGAGGAAGATGGCCTCAAACTTGTGGAGATTAGGTGCAGTTGCACTGGTAAGGAAGATGGTGTTAATTTTCTGGCCATTCCATAGTGGAGCCACAGAGAGTGAAGATGAGCAACGATGGTCCATTCACTGCATCCATCCACTTCAAATTACTGTGTTGCATGGTCAGTCAAAGGACCATTTTGATTCTGTGAAGAACCCAAGTCACCTAACAAGCCAAGCACAGAATTACATGGCTGCAAAAGGTGCAATTATAACAACAGGAAACTACCAAGCTCTGTACTGCAATTATTTGATAAACTGTGTTTGGTGATCTTCACTTCTTGGTGATCCAGTGTTCTGTGGTGATGATGAAGCACCTTCTCTGGTGATGCATTTGAAGCATTCTTCTAGTGGCAACAGAAAATACCCATCAAGCAACAACATACAGGAAACGCATGTCAAAGTAGCACAATCACGGTTAGGGCATATACCACCTTCACTGCATAAAACACTGGACCTAAGTGCCAGTCCCACATCCGTATGTGAATGGATAATGAACTGCATCATGTGGAACCCACAAAATACAAGGCCTCAGACTGTAACAAGTCATATTTCAGAAATCTCTTGTTCCCAGAATTGCCATACACAAAAATTCTGGAGGAGACCAACCACTACAGTTTGCACTGTCAGCATGCTGTCGTACTTCTAGATCCACGCCTGACACTAGTCAGTGTAGATGACATTAAAGCACTGTCTGCAGTCTATATCTGCATATCTCTGTTATGTCTGCCCAAGTACAGGAAGTACTGGGTCATGCATACTTTGTAAGGTAATTACCTCATAGGAAAGATAATGCTCTATATGAGGTTTGAAAAAATCCACTGGGATTTTCAGTTGATTGACAACCCCACCAACCCACCCAAGGGACAGCTTGACTATGATAAACTACACCCCATGTAGTCTGTTATACATATGCTTCTTAAGGTCTTTAAGACTCACTATAATTTTCAAAAAGTTTTTTTTTTTTTTTTTTTTTTTTTTTTTGTGAATGAGGCACTGTGGCAAATTATGGTCATCTTCCTTCCAAGATTTCAAACCAGCCAAGCCACAGAAGTATGGTGTGAAGGTGTGGATGCTGGCTGATGTCCACAGTGGATACAGGAAGGAAGTAGGAAAACACCAGAAGCTGGGCTTGCACATCATAAAGCAAAAGATCACACTAAGGATTTGATAGGGAAATGTTAGCATGTTCACTACAACATTGTAAACATCAATCAGTCTGGCCAAAACATTACCTAAGCACAGAATTTATAGCTGTGGGAGTATGGACACAACTATGCTGAATGACAACTTGACCACAGCATGGCTACAAGGGAAACGCTAATGGGGAAATATCATTTGTTTGCTGTCAACACACTTAGACACCAATAAAATGCAGGCCACCATGTAGAACCAATGTGCAGAAATCCTGTTTTTCACAACTGCATGCCAATATTCATTAGCAAATGTGGACAAAGTTCCATGACGAGCTGTCAAACATCCAGTTTTATACTGTACTAGAAAAGAAGTGCTCCTGAGAAGACAATGAACAGTCCACTGTACAGGGGCCACATTAAAATGTGTAAAGGTCAGTGGTTTGGATGGCTGTCTTTCAGAAAGAAGTGCTCAGAGCCATCAAAATGCTGTTATGGCATGTGACACTAACTTGTGCAATGACTGCTTTGTAGTATCCTATAACTAGGAACAGTCTGATGGCTCATTCTATGCTGCCATAACGTTAAACCAGCATTATGTGCAATGCAGACATCCATGTCATATGTATGCATTGCAAATATTATTTGACATGGCTGCATTTTGCCAATAGTGAAAATAAGAATACATTCTGTAATCTGTAAGTTGTAATGCCAACACAGGGGTAATGAACTGCATTTTAAGCCACACTGTCAGGAAACAAAATACTAAAAGATTAGAAGTTAAGGCCAAGGTCATATTTTGCCACAGTTATCATCAGACAAGTAAACAATGAAGGCAGTATATGTTGCTCCCCCTCCACATCACCTTTAATTTCATGAAGGAAATACAAGCTACTAGTCAGTTTTGTAACTTGTACACAAACTAAGGAAGTGACACAGCCACAGCTATACAGTGCTACTATAGGTATGGTAATGGGCACTTAGACTGAAGTACACACAAGTTACAGAAGTCATAAACTGCTACAGGCATGGGTGAAACACAGCGGAACTGAGGTGCACTTATCTGACAAAAGCCATATGCTATGGGTGACAGCACAGAACTAAAAGGTCATATACTAGTACACGTACGAGTGAAACATAACAAAGGCCATACACTAGTACTGCTATGGGTAAAACATAGCCATAGATTAATTTTGATCTAAAGTAATGAACATATTGTATAAAGACACATAAGTTTATATGGCACTTCAAGCTATCAAATAAAAGCTTCCACAATGCTTGAAAGCGTCTCGCTGACACCTGGAAATTAACTATCAATACTCTGCAGATATTTACATTTTTGTAGCGATAAAATATGCTAGTATACATAAATATGTTTACATAAATACAAAATACAGTGTCTCCTTGGAAGCACTGCTGAACAGCATTTCAAAGGCCCAGTCAGCTCTCAGGTCACAGATAGCTCCTGACTCAAAGGGAAAGTCAGCAAGTTAGCTAACATGACTCGTTTTCATGAGAAACTACGAAAAATGTGCAACATTAATACTTATTCTAACACCTTAACCCAGAATAAGTTTATATGGTACTTTATAGTACTAAATGAAAGATGTAACACTTTAAAAACTTCTGATAACTGGTGTCCATCTACCAAGGCTTTGCAGATATTTATGTGTGTTTAACAATAAATTATGCAGACATGTATAAACATCCCATTTATGTGTATATGTCAGACAATGTCCACTTGGAAGCATTGTGGAATATCATTTTACAAGCTCAGTCGGCACAAAGGTCAGAAATGGCTCTTAATCCAAATGGGGTGGTCAGTAATCGAGAAAACATGCTTTTCAGTAATAATTAATATAAACCACTTGTTAATAGTGTGAACTAGACATTGTTTAAATAGTACTTCATGATATCAAAAGAAAGCTTACATAATGCTGGAAAAGCTTTGCACTATATTTGGTGTCTAACTAGCACTGCTTCCCAGATAGTTATTTGTCAGTGAAATATGAATGAATATCACATTAGTAAACATATCAAAACTGGAATGATATCAACAAAACTGCATTGCAGCAAATTAATGTTCACATCTGCAAGAAAAAAAAGATCCTTGTAATCGTAAAGCTCTATCTATTATCTTTACATAGATGTTAAAAATAGCTGGTATAATTTAAGTAACAAAACATTTTATAGGTTCATAGCAGTTTACTAGGCTAAAGACTACAAGGGCCTTTTTAAGCCTAGCCATTTATCCCAAATCTCTGACAATTTCTGGTCCCCTTGATAAGTGTAAGCAGGGGCTTGGGAGATGAAACATTTACAATCAAGGGTTTGGGAGATGAACCATTTACAGGCTGCCCGTGTCCATTCGAGACATAGGTACGTACCAAACCAGGGATGAATTTTCTGTTCCCCATCCAAATTTCCAAGTTACACTTGAATTGGGTTAGGGAGGAACTCTGTTTCAAATGTATGGGGAGCCTGTTCCAGAGACAGGGTAGTCTCTGGGATACATACCTTTCTCACCTGCAGGTCCTATTTATATCACAGGCAAGGTTTAACACTTTAGAATGGGTAATTCTGGTACTGTTTGTTTTGGGGATATGCAGGAGGTTCATCAGAGTGGGGTCTGACAGTGGTCTGTATCCCAGGCATAGATCTCTCCTCAACAGCCTGTAGGAGACAGAATATAGGGATAGGGCCTTGAGGCGGTCTGGACAGGACATGTTAATTACGCCCTGTATTCTTTTAGTGAGGAATGTCTGTGGTTGCTCCAATTGTTGGATATGCCGGGTAAGGTACATACCAAAGGGGGTACTATATTCAATGATAGGTCTGATGAATGCTGAATACAGTGGAACAATGACCTCCTTGGACCTAGATGCCATACCTCTGCTTATAAGTTGCACAACATAGAATGATTTCCTCACTACTGTAGGCACATGATGGTGAAATGCTAGACTGCTGTCTATGTGTGTCCCCAAATCCCTTACTAAAGGGTGTGCTGCCAATATGATAGTGCGTTATTACTTTATATAAAATCAGAGACAGTATTTCTAGTTACCTACAAAGTATGCAAGATGAGAACAAGCAGATATGACTATCTCACAAAACTATTCAGTGTCATAGCTATCCTCAATGACTGGGATCGCCACTGGACATTCTAGTCAGTGAGGTTTGGAGTGCCACATACACATGCAGTACTACGCTGGAGAAGTCTATGTAAATCACCTTTCTGGCCTGCTGCCCAGTAACTCTACTTATACAGTTTGGAAGTTACAGAAATCTGAACTCTGCCTGGGGAGGGTAGCGTTCTAAAAGTACTAAGTCTGAGCAACATCCTTTTGGCTCGTACATATCATAGTATTATAGAATACTAGGCTAATACAAAAAGGGGCCATTTTAAGCCTAGCCAAGGAGATAAGTCATGTTGTGTGTGTGTATGTGGGCAAGCACTGGGACAGTGCACGACTGAATCACACAGTGCTTGTGTGTGAAAGGACATGATTTTTGTCTCTGTCTTGGAATGAGGGAAAGATTTGGGCCTGTGTGTGCTAATCTTGGAACCTGAACTATAATGCAGTTAGTAGTGCCACCCTGCACAGTTCTTTCACAGAACTGCTTGCTGACCGCAAGGATGCATAGCAGGACTACTCTTGTTTTAGTTTTTCTATGCCCCCTTAAACCTTGTCTGATGGCTTTCCAAATAAGATTTCAGTGGTCACTGGTGCATCCATAAGCTGTATCTCCACATCTTTGGGGTATGCCTCTCTTCACAACTAGATACTTCTTCAGACGAAGATGGTAGAGATGCAGTAACTACAGCACTGAGTGCTTACTTCAACATTTGCACTCCTACCCCCCCCCAAAAAAAATATACTGTGTAGCTGCACACTTCCCGTGTATGACAGTTTATTTTAAAATTTTAAGTTACCCTTTGCTTCCCTAGGAGGAAGAGGATGAATATTTTCTTGTAAATGGTCATATATAAAGATCTAGCAAGAAACTGTATAAGCTAAACAGTACAATAGCCCTTAATGATAGGCAGACACACAGATGGCAGTGGTAGTGAAGTCTTTCTCATTATACCTGCCCATAATTCCAGATTCTTTATTAAATGAGAGGAATGGTAATTAACAGCCCTTCTTTGCCGGTGGCCAAAAGACAAGGATATAGCTGTTGGGCTTGTCTTTTAAGTTACTAGAATGTGTGTGTTTGCTTTTGTTTACTGTTTGTGCGATCTCTGAGTTAGTATGTACATATATATATATATATATATATATATATATATATATATATATAGGGGTGGGTGTGGGGGGGGCGCAACCCCTTACATGGAGGGTGCAGGGGGGGTTGCCACCCTGCTTATTTGTGTTGTAGGTTTGTGGATGTGTGTTGCTTTGTTTCATAGGTTCATACTAGGCTATCTGCCCTGGGGCATTTATAAGCCTAGCGCAATTATGTTTGGCTTACGCCACCCCTTGATTTGAGTATACTGTGCCCTTTTTAAAGTTTAGTTTACTGTGCCTCTGTCTAATAGTGACACAGAAGTAATCCTCGGGACAAACCTACGATCCCCCATCCACTCATCAAGACTCTTCTTGAAGAGAGTCAGTGAGGTGCTCTGCCTAACATGAATTGGAATTCTATTCCAGAGTGAAGGAAGCCTCTGGGTTATGAATCTGTCCCTCCAGCATGTTCTATTTATTTCTGTGCTGAGGTTCAAGTCCCTTGAGCGTGTGGTTCTAAGGGATTTAGATTTACTGAGGTGGAGCATGTCTATTAATTCTGGGCTGGACATAGCTTTATATGTCAGGCATAGATCGCCTCGAAGTAGGTGGTATGCAACTAAGTAGAGCTGGAGCTTTTTAACCGAGCAGCATATGGCATCTGTTTGAGTCCCTTGATCCTCCTGGTGAGGTACTTTTGGGGTCTTTCTAATTGCTGCAGGTGTCGGGTAAGGTACATCCCAAAGGGGGCATTGTATTCTATGATGGGCCTGATGAGGGATGAATAAAGGGGCACGATTACCTCTCTTGATCTAGATGTGAATCCTTTCATAATGAGGTGGGCTATGTAGAAGGTCTTTCTAACCACTTTGGCAATGTGGTTGTCAAAGGAGAGGTTGCTATCAACGTGGGTCCCCAGATCCCTAATTACTTTCTCTGTACTTAATGGGTTACCACCTATATGGTAATTTGTGGGCACATTGTTTTTGCCAAAGGGTATGACTATACACTTTTTGGCATTTAGCTTTAGACCATGGCTCTGGCACCAGTTATCCGTCTCTGCGAGACCTTTTTGAAGGATGTTTGTGTCAGCTGGAGAGTCGATTATGGCGCACAGTTTGCAGTCATCTGCGAACTTGGTGAGCCATAGTCCTCCCACGTTGGCCTGTACCTCAGAAAAGTAAATACCGAACAAGAGAGGTCCCAGGACAGAACCTTGTGGGACGCCACTTGTGACTGGTTTCGAGTCTGACATGGCTCCAGCAACTCTGACTTTGTGGGTTCTGTCTTTGAGCCAGTTTGCGACCCATCTTGTGACATAGGGGTTTATATTTAGGCTGGATAGCTTATCTATGATGCCCGAGTGGGGTATTGTGTCAAATGCCTTTGCGAGGTCCAGATAGGCTGTGTGGACTACCTTCTCTTCATCTATGACCTTGGTGACTGTTTTGAAGAAGTCGACCAGGTTCAAAAGGCAGAATCTGCCCTTGACGAAGCCAAATTGGGTAGGATCTAGTGTCTGTAGGTCCCCAATGTCTTTGTTTATGAGTTCCATGATGATCCTCTCCATAGCCTTGCAGACTAGGCTAGTCAGGCTTATGGGGCGATAGTTTCCATGGTCCGCAGAGGCGCCACCTTTGTGGAGTGGGACCACTGTTGCTGTACGCCATTCTTTGGGCACATATCCTGTAGTGAGGCTGAGATTGTACAGCAGTTTTACTTGAGGGATTAGTTCTTCTTGGAGTTCATGTAGGACGCAACTCGGGATGCCATCTGGTCCCATGGAAGCAGTGTTTTTTGCTTCGGAGAGGGCGGCCTTCACCTGAGCATCAGAGATGTTTGGGAGGCTGCAATCTGCTGGGATAGATACTTGTTCTTTTGGGGGGGAGGGGGTGGAGAAGTTTGCACTGAACCCGTCTGCCAGGAGATTGGCGATGTCTGTGGGTTCAGTGTATTTTTTGTCGCTTAGAATCAACTCAGAACAAGTCTGGGAGTTGCATCCCAGGTTCCTAACATAACTGAAAAAGCCTTATGATTGTCTTTAGTGTCCTGTGCAATTTTTCTCTCGAAGCTGGCCTTGGAGGATTTTATGAGGGATCGTAATTTTTTGCTAGTACTGATCAGAGATGCCTTCCCTTTTAGGGATTTTGCTCTATCATGTAATAGCTTCCTCCTTCTGTTGTACAGTTTATTTATGGCTGGGGTCCACCAGACTGGACGCCTGCCTTTGGATGATTGGGTCTTGATTTTGTTTGGGATAGCATGATCCATGCATTCCTGGAGATGTCCGTAGAATCGTTTATATAGGATTCTGCAGTTTGGGCCATAGTTTCCACTGGCCCTGGGGCCTTGAAGGATTCCACTTCGGTTTTGAGAAGTGTGAAGTTCGCTTTTGAGAAGTTTTTCACTGTGGTTTTCTGGGCTGGGTGTGGGGTCGGGATGTGGATATCCAGTGAAATTAATTTATGGTCTGATCTTACCAATGAGGGATATACTTCTGGTATGGAGCATAGAGTCCCCATGTTGGTAATGATCAGGTCTAGTATGTTTTCCCCTCTTGTGGGAGTGGTGACTAGTTGTTCCATAGCATTTTGTTGTGATGTGGGTGTTGTGGTATATATGTGTGGTCTGGTGTGTGCTGTGTTTTAGGTGGGTTGAATTTCACGTTTTTGGGCTTCGTGATTTTGGTGTTTCAGTGTTGTGTGGATTCGATTTCATGGTCTCGAAAAACTGAAATTCGAGATTTCAGTATTTCGAGATTATGAAGTGAATCCATACACACACACACACACACACACATCTTTGGGGCTACCTGACTTTGTTGAAATCCCATATTATCGAAAATCTTTGTTGTTCTGCTGCTTCGATGATGTAGGAGTTCGATATTTTGAGTGTCGACAAACAGATTCGATAATATGGGATTTCAACAAAGTCAAGTACACCCCCCCACCCACACATATATTATTAGACACCACCCCACACACACTTCCTTTTTGGGGAAGAAAGCCTAAGGTAAGCCATTCAGAAAATTCACCCATTTATTTCATAGGCTGAAGACTGTGATAGGGCATTACACTAGTCTCAGTCCAGTCCTAAAGCAGAATCTATCGGATCCATACTGATAAGCTGGAAGGGAATCTTTTCGGTTTTCTTTTGTCCTGCCTTACCACTAAGTATGTAAGAGAAGGTTCTAAGTTGTTAAACTGAGCTACTATGAAAGTGATCACTCCTAAACCATATATCCATACAAATTGTTTGCAGTCAAAATGTCTGACTGGGGAAAGCCAGGATGTGAAGGGGTGGATACCTGTTCTGGAAGAATAACCTCTTTCTTTTGCAAAGACCCAAAAATTTATTTCAGTACTTCTGCAATGACACACAATCATTCTGACGGGAAATCAGCTTGTAAACTAGGGTTTTTCAGTTGTTGCCTCAATTTATGCCCGTTTCTTAACTGATCTTTTTCTCTCTCCTCCTCTCCTCCATTTTCCTTCTTTAAGAAGTATCCTTAGACCTAAAAAAATTGTCTTGCTTTTTTGGGAGGGGAGTTAATTTTTTTAAACTTTTTGTTAGTTAAATATGAAGACAGTGCTTTCAGTGTCCTCAACTTGGCAGCATTATTAAATTATAAACAAAGCTCAAGACTATATATTAAGATTAGGTCATTTGTCTATTATTGTCACATTTGTTTGTACGTTTGGAAGGGAAAGACGTATCCCTCCTGTTAAGAAAAACATCATCGTAATGACTAAACTGCAAAGTCTATGCAAATCAACACAACAGCAATTAAGAGAGTAACTGTCAAATGACTAATACTGTATTCATGAAGCAAATATAGCCAAGTGACTATGAACTGAAGACAGTACATAATGAAACTTCTTATTTATTGGAGCCTTACTCCATAGAATGTCAGTACTTAAGAAGGCAACAGGCCAGTTATCAGCTTTTTCAAGGAAGAAGACAGCTGTGCAAACAAAAGACCAGACCAATGCATATTTACTAGCAAGTAAACTGGGAAGCCCTTAGACAACAACCCTTGGAAGATGCTATTTAAATCTTTGAACAGCACTTTCCTAGATAAACTGAACTGCCATGCACCCCCCCCCCCCGAGAACAATTAGAGTAAAAGCCAACTATGCAACTTGGCTAACTAAGGAATGCAGACCCATAATAATATAAAGAGATAACGCTTGGGAACAGTATCATAAAAACAAATCACAAGCCTCAAAACTTTCATTTCTACAACTGAGAAACAAGACAAAGAAATTAGTTAAACTTGACAAAATCAACTACTACCACAGTATTGAAATAAAGCATAATAATAACCCTCAAAAGTTCTGGGCTGCCATTAATAATATTTTACACCCATGTAAATCCACTACACCCAGCAAATCTGATACCATTGCAACCCAGTTCAACAGACACTTCACAGAAACCATCTTGGCCATCTCAAATTCCCAGAACACCCTCACCACCACCTCTGAACCTCTCATATCACAAAATGGCACCAACTCCTTTACATTACAACCAGTCTCTGTTAACACCATAAAAAACTACTTAAAAAACTAAAGCCAACCACATTAACAGCAGACAAACTCCCTGCAGACTTTTTGCAAATCGCAGCAGAAGTAACAGCATATCCTGTAGTCATTCTAATACACTGATCAATCTCTGAAAGCTTGGTACCTGATATCTGGAAAATCTCTCATATTATATTCTTACACAAAGGAAGTAATTCCGCCGAACATACTAATTATCGCCCAACTGCCATTCTATCACCCCTTTCTAAAATCCTAGAGTGAGTAGTTTACTCACAATTGACGCATTATTTAAACACACACACAAATTACTATCAGTCAACATGGCTTTCGTCCTTATCACAGTATTACTACGGCCCTAATGTCCTTCAGCAATACAGTGAATAACTATAGAAATAACAGAAAATTTGTATCTGCCATCTTCTTAGACCTTTCTAAAGCCTTTGACATGGTAAATCACAACAAACTTGTTAACATTCTTGCCACCCTAAGCCTTAGTGCTCCCTTGATTACCTGGTTTAAAAGCTATTTATCAGGATGCCAGCAGGCTGTTCAATGGCAAAATTAATTCTCCCCCCTTCTTCCAGTAACTCTAGGAGTTCCCCAAGGCTCCATCCTTGGGCCTCTACTGTTATCTCTCTTCACACCACAGTTATACAATACGCAGACAACTCCACAGTAATATGTGCAGCCTCCTCCCTATAAGATCTCCAGACCGTCACCCAAGACTCTCTTCCAGCTGCCAAAACATGGCCCACTAAACCTAACTCATTCTAAATCCCAATCAAACCAATATCCTTCTCTTCCACCCTACACAAACTCCCCCAACACACCAGTAACCCACACCAAACATCCAGGTGTAGAAATTGACAGCAGCTTAAAATTCGATATTCACATGTCTCTCACCAACTCATTACATGCAAGTAACACCTCCAGGTGCATTTGTAGTTAACTCCAATTGACGCCTCTGGAGGTCAAACATTGCTTGTTTATATTTCCATCAATAATTCCAAAAACATGACATGTACAAGGTTTTAAAAGATTTCATCTTCAAGCTTACACAATGGCAAACTCAACTGCATTAATATTTGACCTCTGTCTAGTGCAGGTAAATAGATATTAATTGACGTTTTTATATTAATTTATTTAGCTATAATTGTCACATTTTTCTAAATATCTCAACAACCAAGTAACACAGACAGAACTCCTTAATCTCATATTAAAGCTCTTAGCTAGATGAATACAATGCTGCTGGCAATATGTGTATTACTTGAATGGTTGCTGAGCTATTGTAAGTTGTTTACAAAACATTCCAAATGCAATAGTTACTGTGCTTACTATGACTTATAAACTTCAGTTTAAGACCTAGATCTGAAAGAATACTACCACTATAAAAATAGTTTGTGCTGAAGAGTTTGAAATTCATACCACTTTCATTATCACCTATGGTTCCAGAGATATGAACATTTGTTTGAAATGTGAGGACATAATTTGATTCTGTCAAAAGGATTAGGCTCCGCCCATTGGAAATTTCAGTGCAAACTTCCTGAGCTCCATTGGAGTGAATGAGTTAAGTACACAAAAAATAAATACGCTCTACAGAAACAAACAATTCCTGATCGCAAACACAAAAGCTACCATTGCTCGCACGCACCTCTTTTCAACACTCCTAAATGCCTCTTCAGTTTTAACCATCAGAAAAACTGATTTAGCTAAGCTTGAATCCTGTTATAATGAAATTGTCAGGTTTGCCACTGACTCCCCTTATAGAACACATGACAGTACATGTCAAACTACTAAACTGGCTAGAACTACCACAACTACTACTCTTTAACCAACTAACCTTTGCTCATAAAATCCTGCATCAACCAGAAAAAAACCTGCTCTACAGAATCTTATTTGACCACACATTAACAATGGTTCTCTACATTCCAGCAAAAACTTCTTCTAGAGATCTGTAAAGTAAACAACTCAGCCAGAGACTCACTTTTCTCAAACTTTGTTGCCAAAATATGGAATAAACTGCCACCTACAATAACCTCCGACTGCTCTACAGTACAATTCAAAAAACTCCAAAAGTCACATTTAACTGAAACTTGGCTCTGCTCTTGCACCTCTCCTGGCTAGTCTCTGTTACTTATATAACCTCAGAACTTACACCAATGCATGCTCTACTTCTCCCCTTCAGTATTTATATGGAATATATGCCATACTGACACTGCATATATCTGGGTTAACCTTAAAACGTACACTCCCACAATAACCCAACATGAAACATTATGTAATAGTGATACGTTGCAAAATTCCTCTGAAAATTAGCAACCACATTAGTATGCCAATCAAGTACATACTCTTCTGCAAACTGTCAACCATGTATGTTAGGCTAAAGGTTTTTTTTTTTGTATTTTTGCTTACTTTGTGACTAATTGCTGCAATTTTTCTGTACTGTTTTGTGTCTACTGTATTTTATTTTTAATTGGGGCTTTTCTCCCCGGGCCTCCACTGAAAAAGAACCTGTGTCCAGTCGGACTTTCCCGGTAATCAAATGTAAAATAAACAAATGAGTAAACCCAGATGTTATGGTGCACAGCTACAGTGACACCCCCCCCCCGTAAAATCAGGATGTTCATCGTGTTTCACTGTTGCAGTCATTACACTCGGGTTATCCTGCTGGCAGGCTACCCGCAGTCAGCCAGAATTCCAAAGTCTAGGTCCGGCGTCAGTTGCTGTCGCCTCTTCCCTGACGTCAGTGCGCCAGGGGTATAAAAGATGCAGCCAACGCCATTTTCTTCAGTCTTTCTTGCCGTGCGGTGCCCAAAGTAAAAGCAGTTCACAAGTGCCGGTCGGCCGACTCCTGAGATTTTCAAAATCGAATTTCAGAACCGAAGTCTTCAATAAAGCTAAGTACCCCATTGGGGAAACTTTTTCTTGCTCCAGACTGATGTCAGTAAAATTTAACAATTGTATTTCTTGTGGGAAGCAAATACCTCATAAGGACTTTCACTCTTACTGTATTCCTTGCCTAGGCCCTGACCACAACGTTACTAGTTGTCGCTTTTGTGCTAGATTCAACAAACGGACTATTAAGCATTGGTTTGATTTTGGTTTACATTACTTTGGCCGAAGGTTTAACTACATAATGCCGTCAGAACAACAGACGACTGGAATTCATAAAAAACGCAAAGACAAGGAAAAGGACAGGCATCCGAGGTCCAAAACCGACGACGAAGCCTCTTGTAGGCCAGTCGCCGGTTCTCAGTGAGGCGCTTTCGCAGCCCCTGACACCTGCTAACTCAGAGCCACAGGCCGTATCAGACTCCCACGTGGAGACCACCTAGGCCTCTGGAAATTCAAGGTATTGGGCCTGCGGAAACTATCCCCTCAGATGGGTCCGGAGCTGCTGAGCAGGCATTGGCTTCTGAGGGTGTTTTCAGACCTTCACAGCTTACTATTAAGTCCACTACAGCAGCCAAGGCAAAGTCAAAAACACCATTAAAGACAAGGAAACAAGTACAGCATTCTCCTGGACAGTCATTCAGGCGAAAGAAACAGATGCTTAAAATGGCCTAGGACCTAATTACTTTGATCAGGGGTTCCCTTCACCCTCCTGATAAAAGGCCTAGGCAAGACACTGACTATGACTCCTCTGACCAGGTTTCTATTTCCTCTGATTCCTCTTCAGATCAGGGATATTCTCTCCCTCCCTATGAGGACTCTGATGCAGAAGAATCTATCCCTTCAGCCTCTCCACCAGAGGATTATTCTTTTGAGGAAACATTGCACACCATGAGGGAGCATTTCCATTGGGAGAGCCAGGATTATTCAGAATCCAAGAAAAGGCTCAGAGACTTTCTTTTATTGCCTCAGCACAGACATCTGGCGATCCCCCCTGTGCTTGATATTGTTGATGGTGTTTTCTCTGAATGCAGTCTGTCTCCTGATTCTTTACTCCCTGCACCTGTCAAGCCAGACAAGTACTACAGGATCCCAGACTCTCATAAATTTCTTTATAAAAACCCTGCTACTGACCCAGAAACAATTTCTCAGCGTCCCAAAGGGGTTAAGGCTTCCACTGCAAAAAACCCTGTCCCCTCTGATAGGGATCTAGAGCTCTGGACAGATGGGGGAAAAAAGTTTACACTTCTGCTACTTTAGCTGTAAGGGCTTAAACTGCCAGTTGCACATGCTTAAATATCAACAGTACCTCATGTCTTTGTTAAAACAGAAAATGCTTACAAACTCGGAATGTCCTGACAATAAGGAAATGCAGGATTTATTGCATTCAGCTGAACAAGTGGGAAAGCATACTCTACAATGTGGTTTTGATTCATTACAGGCTTCTTGTAGAGCCGCAGTTACAGGCTCTGTCATTCAAAGGCATGCTTGGTTGAAAGAACAAAGTTTACCTGAACATGTTAAAGTAAAATTATTGGATGCTCCACTTTAGCATGATACTTTGTTTGGTGTTAAGGCAGAAGAGGTGTTAAAGAAAATGGAGGATAAAGCAAAATCAATGCAGACAGTAAAGGATTTCTTACAGGTCCAACCACCTAGGTTTAGCAGAAACCGGCCTTCAAAAAATTGGTCCCTTCCGGTGTCAGACAGGCCACAAAGAGGCAGATACAGACGCCCAAGAGGCAGATCTCAGCCCCAAGGCTCATACAGACCTAAACAATGGGGTGCTTCAGCCCCCAAAGGAGGAGAAGACAAATGACAACCTTATAGGAAACAGTCCCAATGACTTCCCTCTACAAATGCCAAGCACTTAACTTTTGGCAGCACCCTTAGGGGGAAAGCTAGCACTTTTCTCACAAAACTGGCACATGATCACCCAGGACAAATGGGTACTGAATATTGTTTCTCAGGGTTACAGGTTCCACTTTCACACCCTTCCAAAATCAAAAGGTATGCCGGACCTGCCACAAAACCAATGGGCAGAGGCACAAAAACAAATTTCTGGTCTAATGGACATGACAGTTATTCAAAGACTACCACAGCAAGAACAGGGACAAGGATTTTACTCAAGACTTTTCCTGGTACCCAGAAAGGACAAAGCCTGGAGACCAATACTGGACCTGTCAATCCTAAATACTTTCCTGGATGTTCCAAAATTCAAAATGTTAACACTGCAGCATCTCCTACCCATGCTGGGCAAAAAGGCTTGGCTAGTTACTTTGGACCTCAAGGAGGCATACCTGCATGTCCCAATCAGACAATCTTGGAGAAGATACCTCAGATTCATAGCTGGCTTAATGCATTACCAATTCTCTGCACTGCCCTTTGGCTTATCTACTGCGCCCAGGGTCTTCACAAAATGCCTGGCACCAGTAATTACATTTTGCAGACAAAAAGGAATTCAAATATATCCCTACTTGGACGACTGCCTTATTCAAGCAGACAGCAAGGACATTCTACTAAAGCATCTGGCGTTTGTAAAAAGATTATTAATTTGCCTAGGGTACACAGTAAATAAAAATAAATCAAAACTAGTGCCCTCTCAAGAGATAATATTCCTGGGTGCAAGCTTAAATACAACTGCCCAGATGGTTATCTCACGCCAGACAAGCAAAGGCAACTGACTCATTACTTTCAAATAATGGCAACAAAGACCCAGCTCCCTGCAAGAAAAATTCTGCAGGCCCTGGGCTTCATGGCATCCTGCATTCTACTAATTCCATATGCAAAACTGCATATGAGGAAACTACAATGGTATCTAAAAAGTGTTTGGACTCAAGATTGCCACAGCCTAGAAACAATAATAACTCAATTCCCCTGCCTGCAACAGGAGTTTCGATGGTGGGCACTGGCCTGTCACCACAAGGGACAGCCTTTCACCTTACCCACAGCCAGGCAGACAATAACAACAGATGCATCGGATTATGCCTGGGGGGTACACATGGCAGGAAAATGTACTCAGGGCATGTGGCCCAAGGAACAAATGCATCTTCACAGCAATCAAAAAGAGATGCTAGCTGTACAGAATGCCCTGACAGCCTTCAAGGATCTTCTACATCCAGGGCAACTATTACTAAAGAATACTAAAGAAAATGTGGTACATAAACAAGCAAGGGGGCACACATTCCTACCCCCTCTGCAGGCAAGCCATGACTTTGTGGAACACAGCACTGACCTATCAAGTACATCTGCAGGCACAATTTCTGCCAGGAACAAAAAATACACTGGCAGACGAACTAAGCAGAAATCTCATGGATCCTCACGAATGGAAACTAAATCCACAGGTCTTCAGCATGATAACAAGGAAATGGGGACATCCAGACATAGATCTTTTTGCCTCCCCTCACAACTGCCAACTACAGAGATTCTGCACAAGAACTTACCACTCACAAGCATGGAAAGTGGATGCTCTATCATTCAGCTGGAAAACCCTAACAGTTTATGCCTTTCCTCCACTGCCTCTTCTTCCCAAGGTGCTCCTAAAAGTCAGACAAGAGAAGCCAAGAATGATCCTGATTGCCCCAGACTGGCCACGCCAGCACTGGTACCCAATCCTAAAGAGGTTGTCTCAAGGCCCAGCCTGGCCTTTACCTCAAATTCCTCATCATCTGACTCAACAAAACAATCAGATTCTGCACAGTCAACTCAGAACCTTAAATCTGGCTGCATGGCAGATAATATAGCCAATCAGACCGCACCTCTCTCTAAAGCTGTTATGGATGTCATTTTAGAAGCCAGGAGGCCCAGCACTAGGAAATCTTATGCAGAAAAATGGAAGATATTCTGTGGTTGGAACCAGGCACAAGGACTCAAACCACTTGTTCCAAATATACCTCAGATTTTACAATACCTAGCTGAGATGCTGGACAAAGGCCTATCCTTCTCATCAATTAAGATCCATGCCTCTCCTCTGGCATTTCAGCTCATTACAATACGGAACCTCCTATTTTCTCTCATCCACTACTAAGACAGTACCTCAGAGGGGCAAAAAACATAAGACCCCCAAGAAGAGCACCAATACCTACTTGGGACCTCAATTTTGTTTTAGAAAAGTTCACACTGCCTCCTTTTGAGCCAGCCAATACAGCTGATATAAAATTCTTATCATGGAAAACTGCTCTGCTCCTAGCAATAACTTCAGCAAGAAGAGTCTCAGAGTTACAGGCATTAATGGCAGTGGAACCTTTCATCATTTTTCATCAGGACAGGGTCTCTCTAAGGACAAACCCAACATTTATGCCAAAGGTAGTATCCAGTGTGGCTCTTAACCAAACCATTCATTTGCCAACATTCTATCCAAATCCCCATAATAAAGGGGAGATACTTCTGCATGCTTTGGACATACACAGACAGCTACGATTCTACTTGGACAAAACAAAAGCTTTCAGAAAAACTGAGCAACTGTTTGTAGCTTATGCTGCAGGATCACAAGGAAAGCCCATCTCAAAGCAGACTATTTCAAAATGGATAGGACACTGCATTTGCTTCTGCTATTCACAACATGGCAAATCAGTGCCTAAGGGCATTAGGCCACATTCTACCAGAGCAGCAACCACTTCAGCAGCCTTCCTTAGAGGAATACCAACCAAAGACATTTTAGTGGGTGCAACCTGGAGTTCAGTGCACACTTTCACCAAGCACTACCACTTACCTCTCTACTCTAAATCCAGAGCAGGCTTTGCCACTGCAGTTCTGCAGGGCCTGGTAGCCTCTCCTAATCCTATTTAGGCCCAGCCACCCAACCTCGTCTTTGGGATTCAACCCAAGTGTAATGACTGCAACAGTGAAACACGATGAACATAGTACAGTTGTGTACCTACCATAAATGTAGATGTTCGAGTGTATTCACTGTTGCAGTCCAGGTTACCCACCCACCATCCCCCTTTTCTTTGCTGGGACTTTTCTGTACTTCTCAATTCTATACAACCTATATGGTGTATTTGCTTGTAGATGAAGGAAATGTTTATTTTACTACATGCATGCTTTTTGGCATAATTTTTCAAGCCTACCTATTTGGGGGCACCTGACATCTGGGGCAAGAAAAACTGAAGAAAATGGAGTCGGCTGCATCTTTTATACCCCTGGCACACTGACGTCAGGGAAGAGGCGACAGCAACAGACGCCAGACCTAGACTTTGTAATTCTGGCTGACTGCGGGTAGCCTGCCAGCAGGATAACCCGAGTGTAATGACTGCAACAGTGAATACTCTCGAACATCTACATTTATGGTAGGTACACAACTGTACTTTTTGACTGCATAGGAGATTTTCAGACTTTCTACTTAGGATTTTGGCACTATAAATACTCAAAGCAGGAGGTAGCCAATGATACTCATGCCCAAAGGTCCCTGTTCCATGCTCCTGGGTCTGGTGCTTCAGAAGCATTGTCCTAAGTTACACGAAATACTGCTGAACATCAAGAATGAACTTTACACCTGATTCAAATATCCGTCAGTGATGGGCTAGTTAGAAGATAATAGAACAGACACTTAACAGCACAGATGTGCTTTCATAATGACGGTGACAGAAAATGCCTGAAAAAACTTTTGGAAAAAGAAAGATAAAAAAAATGTAAATGTAAGAACAGACATTGAACTCAAAGGAGATGCAAAACAAGCAGAAATAGCAGTTAATAGCCTGACAAAACTCCCCAAGTCCCTGAATGTATGGCCAGTGGCATGAAAAAAAATAATGCATTGGTTTGACAGTTATTGCCAGTTATACAAGAATGCACACATGATGCTGGCATGAGTGGCCCCCTGTACATCTTTTCATGAACAAACAAGTGTACTTTTTCTGTGATGCATTATGAGCTCATACTTGTCCCCTGAAAAAGCAAGCAAATACAACAAAGAAACTTCTAAAAATGATATACAATTAAACAACATTGAACTGTTCAGTGGCAAGCACTCTGATGTGACACATTTACTTTTGTAAAACAAATAAAACAGCTTCTTACATAGATGTGTATCGAACACCCCGTTGTGCACGTATGCACTTGCAAGAAAGATACGCCAGAGCTACAAGCGAAAGAGTCAGCAAAATACCACCTATGAAACTTCCAGCATCAAATCTTGAACCTGTGTGGGTATCCTTCGAGGAAGTACTTGTGACTAAAAAAGAAAATAAAAAAATGTTCTGAACTGTGTGAGAAAACAAATAGCAAACAAAAAAACCCACCTAAAAAACATTATTATTAAAAGAAAATAACCAGTGTGGACCATTTAGATAGCAAAAAAGTAATATAACAACTAATGTACAAGGAACATACTTGGTTGGCGATGCTAACTGTCACAATATATAACTAAAATTACATGCAAATGTGCAAATGAAAAAAATGCAAGTCAAACAAAACATAACTACTGGGCATTCTAAACAGCCTTTCTCTTAGCTACATACCTTTTTTTCCAGAATTCAAGCAGTGGCCAGTGTGTGTGTGTGTGTGTGTGTGTGTGTGTGTGTGTGTGTGTGTGTGTGTGTGTGTGAGTGTAGATAGAGTGGTGTGTGTATACACACACACACACACACACACAGGTTTACTATCGTTATTTCGAAAGGCAAAACATTTGCCGTTCGAAACAACGAAAAGTTAAACCGAAACCAAACTTTTCGAATGT